>NW_017385987.1:898066-900098 GCF_000237925.1 Schistosoma mansoni | reverse complement strand
TTTGAATCATTGGCTCGATGAATTATCTCACGATGCCGTGAATGTGTGTATGGAACGAAGTAATCGGTCGCTTTTTAATTACGTAATGTAAGAACATGTTCATGTGTTAGTTGAGTGTAGGTTTATATATCAGGTGTGAACACGTGTGTGTACGTGGAATGACCGACGTCCATTATAAATACAACAATGCAATACATGCAGTCAACAAAAGAACAAGCCAACGAGCGAACGACACTCGCTTCAACAGTAAACCACCACAATGCAATTCCTCACCGTATGTTACAATTCTGTTGTGTGATATTGTCTATCTGATCGGCCTTCTCATTTCAGCTCATCATAGTTGTACTGGTCGTATCGTTCAAATGTCAGAATTCAGGTGAGTCTTGTCTTACTCGATGGCGGTCGATTCCAATCAACCAGATGACATGAAGCTGATACATGTTGACTAGTTATTGGAATGTATATCGACCATTTTTATCAATATAATAAAATGTCGATTTTCGAAGTCGTTACATGTAGGTTCCAGTTTGTTTGTTTCCACCATTCCTGATATAATACGTGACATCGTGATGTTGTGTTATCTGGTTTATAGCTAATGGAGCTCCAGCACCAGGTGGAAGGTGTCCTTGCTGTTCCGGTGCATGCCCTCAATGTCCTCGGTGTTGTGGGTGTCGTGGATGTCGTGGTGGAGACTGTTGTGGAGGATGTTGCAGTAAACGGGGAAACAACAACAAAAACCGAGAAGCCTCGGGAGATGATCAAGTCAAGACCTAAACGCATATAGTATGTCATTTACTCCTCTACCAAATACATTTCATTATTCTATAGTTTCGAGTGTTTATGTGCTTGCTATACGTCCAATAATAGATAACTGTCCTTTGATTGACTTGTCGCGTTACTTCGCATTTGTAACCAGAAACTGTACAAGGCTTCTCTCGATCACATTGTTGTAAAGTTTCAAACTGAGACGAAATAACTAATAGGCGATATTTTATTTTTTAACAATCTCCAGGCTATATCAGTTTGTAGTGAAAACTACCATTAGAACGACACATTCATTTCGGTAAAATTTCTAGTCTCAGTACATAGTTAAATCTAAGAATCAGATATTTTTTATTGACAATATGATTCTATTATCGTGATGCATTTTGAGTACACAGATTCAAGAACTCAGATTGCTTTAAAAATGTGAAAATAAATAAATTCAGATAGATAGAAATTCTCAGTATGTGGTTGTGGAGATTGTTTTGTTTTTATTGAGATCATGACTCGAATAATATCAGACCACCATCGAAAGCTTGGAAGCACTGGACGGTCGTTTCGTCATAGTATGGGACCGCTAACCAGTGCGCATGCACGATCCGGCACACGGAATTCGAACACAAGACCTTTGATTTCGCGCTCAAACGCTTAATCTCTAGACTATTTAGTCAGCATCCAACAGTGTCATTGTCTAACTTCAACCAATCCGCGACGTTGTGTGGTCAACTTCAGTTGTCTTGGTTGGATAACTGTCTCCACCTAACACCGATTGCACTTCACTGGTCACAGCTTCTCACTAGAACTCTAGGAATTACCTCTAGACTCTAGTCAGTAGTGACTACATGATAATTATCACTAAAGGTTTTGAATGGTGATCTAATATTGATTGATTCATATTCTCAATTAAAATAGAAAGTCATAAAATTTCATACAATGCTCCATGAATTATGTCAATCGACATTTTTACAAAACCATATAGGCTTCTATTAAAGAATTTTACTTAAAACATAGAAAAATAAGTTTTATTACATCCATCATTTATTTATAACAATTAAGTTGGTCTCAAAAATTTCTCTTAAATATTTCAAATAAAGCTGATTAATGCCCCCCCCTCGAAAAAAAACCCTAATGAACTTTTTACCTTTATAGAGAAATAAAATAGAACGGAAACAGAGCAGTTATTTAAAAAAAAAGTTAAAATACTATCAATAGTATATGTATATATTCTATGTTATAATTAAATACGATTATTATTATTTAAGATTAAGGT
>NW_017385987.1:877844-897866 GCF_000237925.1 Schistosoma mansoni | reverse complement strand
CTTTATATTTCTTGTTCTTCTTCTTCTCTTCTTCTTCTTCTTCTTCTTGTTAGATAAAATAATCTTTATTAATTTGGATCAATTTCATAATTTTAATGCCAAAAAAAATATTCATTATTTAATGAGATTTTATTTTAATCAAATTTTTGATAAAAATATATTTAATACAAAAAATAGTCAAATTATATTATGGACAACATTTAGTCAATATACTAATATTGGTAAAAAACAAAAAAAAAGACTTAAGATTGTTTTTGTCTAAAGAAAATGTAAAGTAAATAACTTGGTAGTATATTTTTGTAGTTTGATTTATGGACTAAGCTTAGGTAATCGTTGGAAACCAATAAGCACTAAACAGGTGTGAAATCTGAAGGGTCTGGGTTAAATCTTTGCACACTGTCGAGGAGTCGTAAGCAAGGACAGGACGGCTGTTTGGCAGTTCCTTATCTTTAGTGGTTATCCATCTGAGGTCAGATTGTGATGTTAACCACAATATTTAACAGCAACCAGAAATCCTCCATACCAACAAAAGTCTATAGAGAGTAAATTCAACTGCCTGTTTACTCTTACTTCAATCAATGATATTATGATTGGATTTCGTTACTTCCAACAACATAAATGATATGATCAAATTCATACGAATATTCGATTAATTTGTAGAGGATTAATTCCTCTATATCTGACTCCAATAAATAAATAGTATCCCGTTAACTGAATATTTAATGCAGGCTAAATCTAGTAGAAATACGGATTTACTCGAGATTATTCGAAAGCCTGAACACCCATTATAGATAGTTTATTGTTGAAGTTTGGTAATAATCCGCAAGCGTACAGATAGCAAGCACACAAGGAAAACAAGTGTGTGTGTGTGTGTGTCGGTGTTAAAAATCCATATACATTGATGAGTGTTAATGGTTGTGGATAAATTATTGATTGTCTTTGATTACAACCAATGAGAGAATAGATCAAAGATTGATGTGCAGACACATGCGCTCAATCAGACTCACACATAAATTTACAAGAAGGATTAAATGTCTAAGTTACAGAGAGCACACAAATAATACAATAGTTAAATGGGCTTGCTACAAATTCAATAGCACTACTTATTTCTGGTAAAATTTGGTTTATTTTTGATGATAGGATTTTACTTCACATCAAATGTCACAGCTAAATGGTGAATCGGTACTTTAACAAATTTGTAAGCTATTCAGTGAGTTTCAGTGTTTATATTAATGCAGGGCATATTATTAAAGGATACGTCGAAGATAGTCGATTGAAAAATCGGTTCGCGTTAATCGAAAATAGTATTTGATTGTAAAAATGATAGATTCGCTAATTCCTAGAATTAAAACTAAATAATAAGGAATAAAAATGGAAACTAAGTCACCATGGTCTCAAAACAAGACCTTATAATAATATATTTGGATAAACACAGAGCGAATATATAATTAAATCTTGCGGATCGATCAAACCTTCAAAACAAACAATAATAAATATATTTATCATTATATCCTAATGGGTGGAAAAATTGTATTTCTGACGTTTCGTGAATTAATGTAGGCCACTTCTTCAGAGTAAATAAAGAAGTGACTTACATTAATCCATGAAACATCAGGAATACATTTTTTCTACTCATTGGGATAAAACAATAAATATATATTCATTATTAAGTCTCTACTGAATGCTCAATTTATTTGAAACCAACAAGTCTGACCTTGGCATGGATACCTCTATAAATTACAAACAAACAATAAGTATAAACATGGATTTTAAAGTCTCTTATAACCACATGGGAATTTTTATATTCATTATTGAATGCTATTTTACCTTCTTCCATTCCTTATGAAAAAAAGAACCCAGTTAAAAACAAGTGAGGATGTATTACAATTTTTTAGTTGCCATAATTTACATTAGCAAGACTAAAAGGAAATCATAACAACAATTACAGGAAATTATGAAAGCATTAAAGATCAGTGTAATTCCTCTTTAAGTGTTTTATATTAAGTAATTAAGAACTGTATTTATGGCAAATTTTAACATAGTATTATTACTAAAGTGTTTATTTAACGAATAAAACTTAAGAGTTTATGACAACTACTTTCATAAAGTATACTGTACTTTTTTATTTTAATTACCTTACTTTCAGGTGAATTACTTACCTGAAACCAATGAAAAGAAACTAAAGAGAAACAGTAAAATTTTCTGTTCTATACTTTGGACAACGAAATGTGAATATTAACAAATTTTAATAAGTTAATGGTTTCTATGTAGTGCAGAGATAGTAATAAACCAACTATTGTTCTACTGGTTTTAGGATGTGTTTGATATAATATTTGTAAATTTGTTAGCTATGCATACATGTATTTTGATATTGATTATATAAAGTTTAGAACTCAACTGTTATCACTTAAAACCTCATAGAAGAATCCGCTAAACAACTAAGTACCAATATATATACATCATGCATAAGGACCGTTTGTGTAATTCATTTTTAAATGTATTTATAGTGTTTATATAAGAAGCAGATGTCATGACTAAGTAATCAAATAGGCAAACGTTAGGATACTTGATTCAATCACTGTGAGGTTAGTTTGTTAGTGGAAAAGTTATCCTACTATATTGTAGATTAATTTAAATTAGATATATGAGATGTGTATAATACGTTTAGAAAACAATTAGTTCATACACCAAAGATGTTTAGTTTGACTGAGTATTCTTAAATTACACTCCACTTGTTTTTCAGTTCATTCAGTAATATTTAAATTAATAATAATAATAGATTGCATGTGTAGAAACCCTCAATTAAAGTGAATTTGAAAAGAATTTTCCATGTAAATGGTTGGTTGATTAACATTGTTTCATGTGTTTTTTTATTTATTTTCAAGACTGAACTGTCTCAATCACTTCAAGCACTATCGGAAAGAGCTCGTTCAGCTACGGAGCACATACAACGTTTAAGATCAAAGTCAGAAACCGTTAACGTAAGTTACTTTTCAGGCTAAATATAGCTAATATTTCATTATAAGAAATTAGTAATCGGTAATTGCATATATATAATTACATGGATATCAGTGTGTATTACTAATGATGTACACACTGATCTGAAGATATTGTTTGTATAAACATTATCACCAAATTGTTAGACAGTAAAAAAGTTAGGCTTTTTTCGATATTTCGAACGTCTTAACACATTTTAATTGATAATATAATTTCACTTTACTTGACGGAGAAAGCCTCCTTTTTAAATTAAAAAGAAGATAGACGGATAAATTACTGAGCAACCCGTAGCCAATAAAGCCCATTATCTAAAAAAATTATGTTTGTGATTTTCTAAACAAGTTTGAACATCCAGTGTGGCAGCAGCCTCTGCAGCAGTAGGTCTAGACATTCACAAAAGAAAAAGCAAGATCCTAAAATATAACACTACGAGTACCAACCAAATCACACTTGATGGATAAGCTCTAGAAGAGGTGGAAACTTTCACGTACCTGGATAACATCATTGATAAACAAGGAAGATCTCATGCAGATATGAAGGAATATATTGGCAAAGCAAGGGCAGAATTTCTACAAGTGAAGATCTGGAACTCTAAGCAACTATTAGTCAACCAAAATTCAGAATTTGCAACACATACCTCAAGACGATTCTATTGTAGGCAACTGAGACTTTGAGATCTATTACAACCATCATCAAAAACTACAGGTATTTATAAACACTTGCCTACACATGATACTCCAGATCCGTTGGCCGGACACCATCAGCATCAATCTATTGTGGTAGAGAACAAACCAGTTTCCAACTGAAGAGTAAATTAAGAAGAGATGGTGGAGATAGATATAACATACATCGCGAAAATCGTCAAAGTGCATCACAAGGCAAACCCTAAATTGAAATCCTTAGGGAGAAAAGAAATGACTCTGGACGAGAATCGGAGATAGATATCAAAAAAACGAACAACATTTGGCAACAGCTTGATGGGACAACCTAAAACAGAGTTGGTTAGAGAATCCTGGTCTGTAGCCATGTTTATCTACGAGAGTTAACTGGAGTAAGTGAACAAGCTGGGATTACACGGAAAATGACTGAAGTTTGAACGCAGTTTCCACTATAAACCAACACAACTTCATGAATCATTAAGATATTTAGTAGATTTGGTGATATCGCCTAAAATATTACTCCGTGATGTACCTAAAATTGATAGATAGTAAACAATGATGTTAACTGTTAGAAAAGCCGTGTACTCTATACCGGACGATTCGTCATGGGTCTTTCACGGCATTTCTGAAGTAAAATATCAGCACAAACGTTTAGGTGAATAAACCATCTATCATCTACATCATGGACCGATCTTATTTAGACAACTACTGTATATTAAGGAACATCGGACAGCTGTTTTTTTCTAGTATAGGACTGCTCAGTAGTAAGCACTCACAACCTAAAAGTCAATCTTTAAACCTTAACTTTTTAACGATCTCCATTTATCGTATAATTTTATGATTACGTTTAGATTCTTTCTATATCTTAATTCAACCAACCTAACCCTTGAATTTTCCAGAAAATAAACAATATGTTTGATTATACATAAAAAGTAGGCTAAATATTTTACTGATAAAACATGAAACTAAACAAGTTATGTCTATCTCTATCAACACATTTTATACAAAACGAGAACTGATGAATTGATGAGATAATGATGACTTGTTGGACAATTATTTATCTAACTTGTCTAATTTAGATAAATATGTATAAAAATAATCTGTGAGTAAACCAGAACAAAGCATCATAAGTGTATAATGCTTTTAACTAAGCAGCACGTATTGACCTAAAAGTTACTCACGTAAAATAGTCGTGATGTAAATACATTTTTTTAGGGGAAAATATTATTTAGTAATATCCATAATTTGACATGTGAATTAGGCGGGTTACGTAAAATACGATTATAAAGTTTCATCATGAGACTTATTGATATTCATCATCAGGAAAAAAACTAGGCAGGACAATAAGATGAAACTAGCAGACAGATTTTTTAAATATTTAGATGGACAATGTATTACTGGTGATCAGTGCTAGTGATCCGCAGATGCGTATCATCTTGTTTGTTGCACAGATTGTCTAGATCTCCTAATTCCACTTCAATAATCATGTTGTTCCCAGTGAACTCAAAGGATAAATTTGTCATAATGTACTTGAAAGTACCAAAGAGGTTCGACCGAATCATGGCTTCACACTATAAGTTTAATGGACTGTAAATTTTTGACGAGTCAGTTCGGCATGCATTTTAGTTTCGTATAAGTTTGCTTACACATGGTTTTATCCTTGTGCTATGTATTATTTACTATTTGCCAAAGGTTATCAAAAGCTATAAAATAACTTATCTGAGAATGTATATTAATCGATTAAAAATCTTATGATAGCAACTGATAAACTATACAATACTAGTTCTCATTTGTATCCAAGGAGCTTGAAAAAATGCAATTCCTATTAGTTAGATCTGTGTCAATACTTAAGAATGTTAATCATACAGAAAAACATAGTTCAGACATCATTCAAGATTTATCAACCATTAAGACATATATCAACGATAAACATGGATATAAAAAGACAACAAGAAAAAAATTGATTCAGAAGGTTTCAAGATTAATTAGTAATTTTTAAATTACTTACTTACGCCTGTTACTCCCAATGGAGCATAGGCCGCCGGCCAGCATTCTGTATTATAAAGAGTGTCGTGACTTAAAAACTCATAAAGTCTGTGTGTCTACAGTGTTGTGTAATTAATATTCGTTTCACCTACTGATTATCAAAGGGTTTTATGAACTAATATATTTACGGGTATGTAAGACTTTTTCATAATTTGTTAGAGGAATTTAATTTAGTTAATGTATTTTTTTGGTTATTTTAATGACTTTTATTCCGAAATTAAAATGCATTAAATATAGACTAAATAAGATTTTTATGTATACAGTATTTATTTTTTACTGTTGGTGAAACGATTTCTTTATAATCTGATATCAGCTTAATAGGCGTTTGATTCTAGTTCGTGACTTCTTAGCTCTGTATACTTGTCACTTCTCAAAGATCTACTACTTACACGAAGAAGGAGTTCTTTATAGACGATTGATTTGAAACCCGATACTTCACATTTTCAGTCTGTCAGCATACAAGATAGCATAATAGTTATTTAGTAAGCCTATTGAGTGAAAGTATTACTCCAAACTTCTCACTAGGACTTTAGCACTTCGTCTCAAAGTTAGTTGTCAGTATCCAGATGATCAATATTATAGTGAATACATTTGTAAAGTTTAATTTTCTCTACCGACTCTAAACCTTCGGAAAATCGTTAAAATAACTGAAGATTTGGTTAACAGTTGGATTTCGTAGTTAAGTAAATCAAAAAGTGATAATGTGATGATCACTAAAATGAGTTTCCTAAATTATTGTTTCTTTTTCAAATATCTCCTCATTCTTGAGTGTAAACATACATGAAAGATCATGAAACCCTGTAGTCTAATGAAGATTTACTAAGTTGCATAAAATTGATACACTGTTGCGTAATATTTTAGTGATACCATTTAACTAAGCAGTCGGAGATACGTGGGTCTTCCTATCTTGTGACTCACTAGTTGACTATCAACTTTACTAACCAATTATGCGTAGCTCAGCACAAAAACCTATTCATTGACCCAGTTGACAATCAGTGAAATTTTTGATGAGACGTATTTACTTAACTTTCGGTAATTGTGTTTTATATTTTTGTACAAATTATTTTTTGCAGAGAAATCTTGCAGATTCAGAAAAAGAACTTGTTGAACAACTTAACACATTGATTACTGCAATTGAAACAAAAAAACAAGAACTAACAGAACGTTTACGAGATGAAAGAACTAAACGTATTCATTGTCTTAAGGAACAAATTAATCGTGTCACATCATTGTTAACTAAATCAACTGGTCTTATTCAATTTTGTATTGAAATGCTTAAAGAAAGTGATCCGTCCGCATTTCTTTTGGTAAATTAATTCTTGATAACATATTTATGTTTCTGATTATCATATTATCTCATATTTGGTTGATTGTAGCTACCAGTGAAATCCAGGACGCGTGTCTCATCCTATTTGGGACTTGTCATCTAGATGTATCTGCACCCAAGTATTGATGTTCATTCCGGGACACGAACCTAATACCGTTCACTTCAAATGCTATCGCTTTATCCACTTAGCCACTGAGTCCTGATAGCCGATAGCTTGTGCAATGAGGTGTAGTTTAAATTCATTTTGTATTGTTTGTTTGTATCTTCTCACTGATGTTTAGGACGCCAATTGATCAGTCTCTTATTGGCACATGTGCATGCTATGCGGATTGCCTCGATATTGCTTAAGTCACAAGAATGATAAGCCAAGGTGGATGGTGCCTAGAAGTATCAAAGCAACCTGCAAAAGATGCCCTTACGCCAATAGGAGACTGACCGATTGCATTCCTAAACACCAATGGGAGAATTCAAACAAAAAACACCAAATGAATTAAAAACATAACTGTTTCAATGATGAATAGTATTGAATTAATAACTTTAGGATAGCCAAGTTAATAAATTATAGATCATTGTTGCGGTGAACCTTTGGATTTATATTTTCTCATAAGAAAACAAATACCAGTTAATGGAAAAAGTAATGGCTAACGGATAGGAAATATTTTGTTATGCTACACTACTCATAAAGCAAAAGAGTTTATTTTCTCAATACTAAATATGTAAGCTATTAATTAGTATATGGTTGTGGAAATTGTTGAGTTTTAATTGAGATCGTGAATCGATCAATGTTAGACCACCATCGAAAACCTGGAATCACTGGACGGTCGTTTCATCCTAGTATAGGACCTCTCAACGCGGGATTTAAACCCAGGACCTTCGAATCGAGCGTGAACGCTTAACCTCTAGACCATTCAACCGGCATCAAACGACGTTAGGACTTCTGTCATCTTGTTTCCTGAAATGAATTAATTTATGGTTATAAATAAAACATGAGCTGTGATTTAAGATGAGAATTATCGGTTTGAACCGATATGAATTATAAAGACCAAAATTCAAATTCACTTGAAACTATCTCTAAAGTAGCGTTAAACTAGAATGTGCTAGAATATCAGGTACAAATTTAAGTTTAGTGAGCAGAACGTATGTTTCTGAGCTTTAAATCAATAGACAAGTAGAATAATTTTAATCTGCTTAGTACCAATAGTTCGGAGGATATTTATCTTATATATATATATATATATATATATATATATATATATATATATATAGAAAATAAAGTCCAAAGTATGAAATTGTTCAAATCTCTATTTAAAAATATGTAACTACCTAAGCTCCATATCATATTTCTTCTTCAACTAGATACATAACTAATTAAAAGGGTACTAGTTATTGGATTGTAAGTCAGACTTATTCATCTCGAATGCTGTTGGATTAAAGTCTCTCCTGCTTCGTTGAAAGCAATAGACATAATCTGATAAAGCAAACAATATATGATCACCAATTGTGATATGTTCAGTATTTTCCTAAAAAGATTATATTTAGAATAATAATCCATTGAGAAGTATAATTATATAACAAATATTTTGTAAGTAGTCTCTCACCGTAGGTTTATTGATTTTATCTATTTCACAACGTTCACTGAGGTTGTGAAATATTTATATTTACTGAACAATTTTTGAGAAGTTCAAATGACTTTTCAATGTTAAACAATTTTTGTTGTTTTCTACTGTGG
The DNA here is from genome assembly GCF_000237925.1 of Schistosoma mansoni. Lineage (NCBI taxonomy): Eukaryota > Metazoa > Platyhelminthes > Trematoda > Strigeidida > Schistosomatidae > Schistosoma > Schistosoma mansoni. The sequence goes on along the minus strand of NW_017385987.1, from coordinate 889,108 downwards.
TCTAGCTTTAATTGACTCATGATTTCAAGTATATGCCCTACTATGTTTGAATATATATATATATATATATATATATATATATATATATATATATATTAGTACTCTATATTTATAGGATACATTACGTCTGTTAGTGGGTGGTAATAACACTGTTTATTACAGATCACATAAATATCAAAACGTCTGTTAAAGGTTGAATACGACATTGATAACATTTTCATTATTGACATTCCAAAATAATTTTAATTCACATTGAACAATAATTATCAGTGTTCCCAATAAATATCCACTGTCTTAGATTAGTCATATTGATTAAATTTCACACAGGAGATTCATAAAAGAAAATCAAACACTCAATCATCTAATAAATTCTTTAAGTACATAGTTATTTTATTTCAAATAATTTTACATTTTTAGGTATCTCAATCACTAATTACACGAACTCAAAATGCAGAGCAAAATTTTATACAAGAACTTCAACATACTTCATTTACTAATGATATTACTGGATCGTTGTTATCACTTGCTTTATCATCAAGTAAAGATTATTCACATCATTCACCTAAGAAAAGAACACTTAAATCAACTGAAGAGATTTCTGGTAAATACAACAATGCTGCTGGTAATGCTGGTGGAACAAGCACATCTAATCGATTAAACAAAACATTAGATCTATTAGGTGTGAATAGTGTTGATGCAATACTTCGAGCAATTTTAAATTTAGGCTTAGAAGAAGATCAAAGTAAGTAATAAAGTTTTATTAAAGAGATATCTTTTCTCATACATTAACTTGTATATTTTAGAATCTTGAAAATAGTTTTATCTAACAAGTAGTGGATATTTTGAATCACTGACACTGATTAAAAATATACTTTGCATTATATAATCTCTAAAATGTTAGTACCATAATTTATTCATCAACAAGTAAGAAAGCAATGATCAGTTTCTGATGTTAAGTGCTTGGTAACATAAATGGTTACCTATGCTAGACTTAATGATCTAAAAACAATCGACCAAGTGAACTATTAAAGAAAGCCGTTTTTTTCGAGACGCATACAAAGTTAAAGTTATCTCCTACAAAGAAAAATTGATTTATCAGAGTCTCAAATAAAATAAACTAGACGGAATAGTAGTGCTTAACAACGACAGAAAAAACAAATACAATTTAACTAGGATGTAATTCAAAATAACTGACTTAGAAATTTAGGGACACAGTAAAAAGATTGCCAAATAAATAATTCAACTCAAGAAAAAAAAGGATGTAAAACTTAAAGAATCTTATATGACATATTCTAAAAATTATCTCATTAATAATTGATTACCATTAGGATAAGTTAACTTACTTTAAATTATGAAATTACTGATATCATTTAGATGGGTAATAATAAAAAAAAAACAGTCATAGTCACAATCATAGAACAGTTTGAAATCCATATCTCAATGAATATAATCTGTTCTGAAATTGTAAATAAACTAGCAATCTAAGTGAATATATCACTTTTTAAACTTAAGAATAATGAATAAAAGTTATTTAATTACGGTGAAATTTTTATTGCATAGAAATCATTACTTCTTACTGACAACGAGCTTGCAGTCATCTTTGTACTATTAATTCCAAATAAAGAACAATTATTAGAAAGGGGTTTTGTGAAGATTTTAGTAATTTTATATATGGAGAAGCAGTAACCAGTGAAGTTCAACCAAATCTGTTGTAAGATATCAACTTACTGAATAGTCACTCCATTTTGTGGATTGGTTGGAGTTAGACATTAACAACATTGGATGCCGGCTCAGTGATCTAGTTGTTACGCGCTCGCGTGCGAGACTGATAGGTCCTGAGTTTGAATCTCGCGAGGCGGGGTCGTGGACGCGCACTGCTGAAGAGTCCTACAATAGGACGAAACGGCAGTCGAGTGCTTCCAGGTTTTTCATGGTGGTCTAGCTTCAATTGACTCATGATTTCAACGATATAAAGAATAATTCTTATGTATCACTTAAAGTCTAGTTATACCGCTTCAAAAATGATTTAATATAATAAAATCTATTTCATTATTGCAGTGAATTTTAAAAGTGATCATCAAGTTACGTACAGAACAGAAGCAAGAAATTCTCATCATTTATTGTTATGAGAAAAACATAGTGATATCAATAGGTAGTTTGAGAACTGATAGATTGATGATAAACTAGTGTGAAAAATTCTTTTATGCGACTAAAAAACGTCTGAAAGATCTGGATCATTAAAAATATTGTTATATTTGATAGTTATAATTGTTTGTTGATTTAATGAATGACTGTTAGGAAAGTGTTCAAAGTTAATTATATTAATGTTTCCACAATTGTATCACTTAATGTTACAATAAATAAAGTGTAAGTTAAATGTTTAGCTTCGTATTGTATGTGGCAAGAATTTTATAAATGAGCTCACTCAAAGGTGCATGACTGAATTTTTCAACGATTTTTACCAATAAGACCATGTATTGTAAGCAAAAATGGGTAGTGGCTAGCAGTGGATGGAATCGAGGACGCGCGTTTCGTCCTATTCGGGACTCGCCAGCTGGATGTACCTGCATCTCAGAGTTGGTGTTCACTCTGGGACTCGAACCCAGTACCTTTAGCTTCAAACGCCATCGCGTTATCTACTCAGCTACTGAGTCCTGATAACCAACTGCTTGTGCAATGGGGTGAAGTTTAAATTCACTGATTATTGTTTGTTTGAATCTCTCATTGATGTTTAGAACTGCAACTGGTCAGTCTCATATTGGCATATAGTCATGCTGTGCGTATTGCCTCGATATCGCCTTAATTCGCAAGCAGTATAAGCAAAGATGGATAGTGACTAGCAGTGGAATCCAGGACGCGCGTTTCGTCCTATATGTATTGTTTATGAATTAAACCCAGAAAAAGACTTTTTAAAAAGTTTTCTATTCTACATCCATAAAGAAGTATTTATTGTATTTCGTTTATACTCATGTTTGTTTCACATAAAAAAAATGGAAACGTTTCACTCGTTAAACGCAGAGTTATATCAAACTATCTTAGTTACAAACAATAGATAAAAAAGAATGAAAGAATGAAGGATTACAGATATATGTGTATACATATATATACTGTCTCTTATGTAAAAAGAAATAACATATAACTCAATTATGAACGTATGCTTCATAAGATGTCTGTCAGAAGTAAAAGATCTTTCTTATCTATATTCAATCTCCATAAGATTCTATGTACATATACAGCTATATATATATATATATATATATATATATATATATATATGTAGTTAGCTAATTGCAATTACATATACTTACTAATGTACGTGATTATTGATTAAACTGGTTTTCAGTCTAACTTGTATCCTTATTATTCATAGCATAGAGAATAAATCAACTATTACTTCTATTCCAAACCTGTCCAATGAAAATGTTGATATATATATATATATATAATATTAGATTTGTATAATATATCTTTATAGAATATAAACATCAAACTCAAGTGCTGAAATAGAACAGAATTACCAACCGAATGTTAACTAGTCTGTTATTAACTACTTCTAAACTTGTTTTTTACTCAAGGTTATTGTTTCTGTTGTTGTTGTTGGTCGCCTTCCTCTTCCTCATCTACAATCCCTTTTTCTCCTTTACAGTTAGTTAATTTATTCCCTCATCACGTAGAGTAAAGTAGTAGGATGTGGTTAACAATATTTCTACTTTTCATCTTGTTCATTTTTCTAGATTAAAATAATAATTTCTTTATTTTAAGATTTATAACTTGTTTCTTATTATATATAATACTCTACTACTTACAAATGCATGTATGTTATTGCTGATGATAGACTAATGGTATTATTTTTCTGAAATATAAATAAATAGACAGGTCAGTAAAATAAATTACTCAATTGATAAACTCGAAAAAATAATAAAATAAGAAAACTGTTAATACAGAGGCTTAAGTTTTAATTCTTACAAAAAGATTTTGTATATATTTGATAACTGATTATGTGTATACATAAATTAAGAGTTTTGTAAGTAATTATGAGAGTTTAAACAAATTTGTTCACATTGACTGATCATTGAGTAGTAGCCAGTGCCAGTTAACAACCAGAATAAATATTTTAGTCTTGAGGAATGTCAGTCATTGCCTAAATAGCTCAATGACAACATATGTATGTGGAATTGCGTAATACGTGCTCGAATCTTATATAAACCATTGGCTTCTCTTAAGATTTCAGGTAGATTCTGTAGATGATTGCAGTTATAGCTTTCTGTTAAATGAATATATCCATGTAACATTGAAATGTTAACGTTTTTAAATAGAATTTATTTTTCATTAGTTGGTTAGTATTAAATAAGAATAATATATTTGTAAAATCTCAGCGAATGAATTTGAAGTAGATCCAACTTTTCGCCTGGCAATCTGGTCCAAGCTTTTACAAGGAAGTAATATTTCTTTCATCAACTCGGCGCCCAAATACTGTGAAACTATTAGCTCTAGTTTAGACGAAAGTTCTTATATAGTTGGTTAGTATATTTTATATGTTTGTTGCATAATATCGATAATGCTTGTTAAGTAGTGCCAGGAAGAACTTCCAAATCATTCAAATAAAAATACCAAAATTATTATCTTACTACAATCCATTCAAGTAAATTATAATCTATTGACTTTTGTTTATTTTCAATTTATAAATAAAACAATTATCTACAAAAGAAAAACTTTACTGATATGAAATGAGGTAAATCATGAAAACTAGGTAAACGCAAAAAGTTTATCAAGTGGGTATTCGAAAAAAAAAGAATTCAGAAAGCAGTAGTTGCTTTTTAAATATATAAACTTATAATGTATTCCAATACAAATCAATACATAACTTTATTATCTAATCACATTATCTTCATAACTTTTGACTAGGTGTAGGATATTGCTTTTTGTGATAAAAGATTATAAGCAGACAAATATATAAACCAACACAGGAGGACCAGATTTAAATTGATGAGAAATCAGATTATTTGTATCATTATGGTCAACATATTTGACGTCATCATGTGAAACTCCTCTCAGTTAACACTGTCACACTACGAGTTAACCAAGTACTAATCTATTAATAAAATATGAACAACACTTTAACACTTGATGAGATTTCTAGATTGTCACCTGAATGAGTAAATAACTTGCTTTCTAAGCCAAATAATATATGCCTTCTAGCATGAACAAGAGAGCCCACTAATAAGACTATATAGATTTGTAACAGTCGTGGACAGATTTAGAACATAAAGTGCATATTATGATCTATGAAATTATAAGAATGTTTGACAATCACGAAAATAAATAAGATTATAGGTATACAAACAATGTAATATTACATCCTTTTTATTGCACAATTCATTAGTTCAACTCTTTCTGAAGTTTGATTATATCATTGTCGTTTCTTCAATTCATAACTGACATCTCAATTCATATCTTTCTTTATTACTATTATTCTGTTTTTAGTTGCTTCATTACACAATCATCTAATGTTTGTTAACTCCAACAGTTCGATTCACCATTTCAATGTTCTGGAACTTTCCCTCCCAAACTTTATTTATCCGAAATAAATTTTTTTATGGCCTTATTAGTTTTATTGGATTCTTCGCTACATCATGATACATATTTTCATCTTTAATCGCCCTAGTATATATAAGTATACCAATATCTGTAATAACGTTGATTCCAAAATATCTTAGTTTGTAAGCAGGTAATGAGAACCTAAAGAAATAAAGTTAATTCATATTATCCTGCATCAATCATCGTTCTTGCTCTCCTTAGGATAATGCAGGGGAACTAAGTGTGTATGAAACAGTAAAAAAGATGTTATACTTTAATAACCCATCATTAAAATAGATAAAAGTCTCCTCTAGATTTTAGTGATGTTTTTTTTCTCAATAAACCCTACAACTAAGAAAAGCAGATTCAATACCCATAGCAAAAGTACTTTAAAATGATCAGCTTATCAGACTATTTCAATCATCTGATGATTGATATATGTATCATTATTTTTGTATTGACATATTTAGTCACTATTGTCATTAAAAATGGATACACTGAAGTGGTTAAATATTTTACATTATTAATGTATATGTTTTGTTTGAATAAGCTAACATGTTACAATTACATTAATCGATTAGTTAACTGTATAGCATATCATTTTAAACTTGCAAATTATAAGAAGGACCTATATTACTTGAGTAATAATCATTGTTGATGGATTATTGACCTTTTTTTCCCAGTAAACTGGTTGCGAAATACTTTCTGAACAGAATTCAATCTTCACATTTATTATACATTGAGATACATTATTGTCAATTATGATTTACTATAGCAACCAATCTAATAATATGTAAATATAACTTGTTATATATTTGAATAATTTAAGTGAAGAAACGTCAGCTGTGTATTTTCTTGTTTGTTTTTCTTTCGGATAAGCTTTATGAAAAAAACCCACATAAAATGTTTAATGAATGAATGAATGATGATAAGCCATGGATTGAAAATTATTTTTGACAAATCATTCATCAATTTGAATTGATTCGTTATCTTAACATTTACAATAAATATAACATAAAAATATTGAATAACTAATTTATTGTATCTATAAAATAGTGAAAAATATAAATTTTGTGTGTTATTAATAAAAGTAATAATAATAGTTATTAAAATTCACATGGTATTGGTTGTTTGAATCTTCCCATTGATGTTTAGGACTGCAACTGGTCAGTCTCTTATTGACATATGTGTATACTGTGTGTATTGCCTCGATATAGCCTTAATTCACAAGCATGGTAAGCAAAGATGGATAGTGGCTAGCAGTGGATGGAATCGAGGATGCGCGTTTCGTCCTATTCGGGACTCGCCAGCTGGATGTACCTGCATCTCAGAGTTGGTGTTCACTCTGGGACTCGAACCCAGTACCTTTCGCTTCAAACGCCATCGCCAGCTGACGAGTTCCAAATGGGACGAAACGTGCGTCATACTGGATTCCACTGCTAACCACTATCCATGTTTGCTTACAATGTTTGTGAATTTAGGCAATATCAAGGCAATACGCAGAGTATGCACATATGCCAATTAGATACTGACCAGTTGCAGTCCTAAACATCAATGGGAATATTCAAACAAATAATACTAAGTGAATTTAATAGCTGAGTTATTTTGAAAATAAAAACAACTTCTACTCGAAGTTTGTGCTGACACTGTCGTTCAGAAGGACAATGAAAGCTCTACGACTGAACGATCCAGCTCAGAGAACAAAACTCCATCATCAAAATCATCCACTTGAGCTACAAATCTTCACCATATCAAGAAGTGTACTATTTCATTCTACAATATATCTATGTTATATTATGACTAAAAAGACCTTAATATTAGTTCAGGAGTGAAACTATATTTTAATTTAGAAATATTTATATATTCTAATAATAGAACAATGTTTTTGCTGGAGCTAATAGTACACTATTCTTCTTTTTTGTTAATTCACAAATGAATTTTCATAAAGCTGAACCTATATATAAATATAGTATTTTTTTTTCCACACTAAATAATGGTTATTTCATATAGCTATGAGCAAAATTATAACCATGGTAATGATTAAAATAATAGCAAAATGACCTATATTTCTGTTTGTAGTCTATTAGAGATTATGTCAACAGAGAATTATAAGGAAAAATGACAAACAAAAAAAAATAAATTACTATTAGAGATTTTGATTTATTTAAAACCAACAAACCATCTTAACCTAACATGATAAATGGATAAATTCTTATTATTTTTGATTAAACACTTTTGTTTCCCTTGAAGAAATGAAAATTGACTTTACGAAGTTAAGCGTTCAGGCGCAAGATCATAATTCCTGAGTCCGAGGTCAGCATATGAGTTTGTGGATGCATACTACTGAGGAGTCCCGTATTAGGACGAGACTACCGTCCAGTGCTTTCAGGTTTTCTATGATAGTCTAGCTTACATCAATTCAAGAATTCTACGATCAAAATACAAATATGTTTATTTCTATTTATTTTTCTGTCTTTTTTCATAAGCATTAGTTTATTAACTTTGATCTAAATAATTCCTTCTATTATTAGCATGCTGTTTCACTTACACTAAAATTAAGTCCTATTGTATTTGAATATTCAGTTTAGACTTATTAATTTTACATTTTAAACTACTTCCCATGTTAATCAAAGTAGTAAACGTTGCATTTACTTTAAATTCAATCGCTGAGATTTTACAAATATATTTTTCTTCCAAAATGTCTTAGATTAACTAAGCGCCTAAATACTGTGAAACTATTCGTTCAAATTTAGACGAAAGTTTTGATATGATAAATATAACCGGTAATACAATAGAGAAACATTGAAAAAATATATCTTCACATTTAATTTTGTTTATTTTTAGTTTTCATTGAACTATATAAGAAAAAAATTAAGTGATAATTAAAAAAGAAACTATGGTAAGTAGTTTGTAGGTATCATTACCAAGTTTTGATTTCATAATTTTGAATAAACTGAGCATTGGGTAGATTGTTATAAAAAAATAATGTATTTGTAATATCCCGATGAGTAGAAAAATTGCGTTGATGTTAATTTGGTTATTTATTTTCTGAAGAAGTAGCTTGCACTGAATCACGAAACGTCAGAAAATCTGACTTTTCTACTCATCGGGATACTACAAATATATTATTCATTTATGGTAAGTAGTGGTTAAGTATTTACTTGTATAATAAAGAAAACATTTTGACATTCAACTTGATTTTTCACTAAATATGGAATAAAATGAGCATTAAATGAGTGTAAAATTCAGCATAAATTAATTAATCTAGTAACCATTAGACAACTATGTTTCATGTCAACTAAGAGTCATTTAACAACAGTAGATATTGAAGACGTTGATTACATAGACTATAGAAATCTTCTGGTTACTCAGAAAACAACTAAACACTGAGTTACAAAGTCATGGAAAAATAATTTTCGTTTGTGAGTTTATTCAGTCCATAATTTTTTAACCATTATTTAGGCAAAGAGAATTATATTTAAAATTTGTAAACAGTTCAGTCAAATAAATTTTAATAAATGCTGTTATGGAGTTTCGTGTTAGGACGAAGCAGTTTTTCAGTAGTTCCTAGGTTTTAATGGTCATCTAAATAATGTTGATCCACCATGTAAATTATAAAAGCTAAACACATTGAATCGTAATGGCTTGAAAATAGTATTCATAATACTACAAACATAAATTATCTTAAACAGTTATCGCAACTGCAAAAATCGAAATAGAGTAGTTTTATTATATGACTTTCAAAACAAATTTTCTATCTGCTTTATTCATCTTAATTGGAAAAATAGAATCCATACGCATAATTAATGTCAAGTGATGTTTTCATAGCTGTCATCGATATAACACATTACCTAAAAATGTTACATATTGTCTAAAGAATAACGTGTAACTTCACACTAACTGATCTTCTGCTTATTATATTTAACTACATAGTAACTTATTATCTAGTAATTTTTTTGTAAAGGCAGGTGGCAATCAAAACAGTAAACCTTGTCTCAGAACAATGGAGACAATAATTAATTTCTAATTTATTCCAATTTAGCTTTTTTCAATAGGTGATATATATATGCATGGTTATACTTTAATACTATGAAGGGGAAATTGTACAGAAGAGTAAGGACAGTAGTGGTTGCTAAAATAGTTGCTTAGCAACTTGAGAATAATATAAGTTAATATAAACTCATATTTTTTTAATTATTCTGATGATATCATTTTTATGATTTCTATTAGTATTGAAATTTTAAAATTAAACTCATGTAAATTCCAAAATACAGGATTATTTCCTTGAGCGAAATTCTAAATACATATAAGTATCCCTAAGATAATATTTGTATTATATGGGACAATCAATATTATAGTATTGTTTTTAAAATTTTTAAACCACGCCCAGTTTATCTTTTGTTTATTAGTTCATGTAATGATAATATAATCTGAAGTATATATAAATTTCCATGGGGTAATATTCAATATATATATATATATATATATATCGAGTAATAGTATAAGGGACTGGTTAAATAATTTAAAAATGAAGCTATTTCGATATTTACTATAATGTAACTAAGTATCAGAAAGGAATTAATTGTATGTTTAATGTGATTATTTCAGTTATGTAAATCGCACATATATTGATTGTTCAGTTATTGTTAATCAATTTTAAGTAGCTTATTCCTCAATAATGGTTGGATTCAGTGAATCAAGTTGAAATACAACCATTATATCATATGAAACGTGTTTTAAATAAACTATCCTTAAACAAATGTGATTTATTGGCTATTAGCAGAATTCTCTGAACCTAGTTTTCGCATGATTTTCCCAATTGTATTGACAATATTTTTTTTAAAAAAGATGTTTTCAGAGAAATTTGAAACTTCATTAATTAGTATATCATACTATTACTTTTTTAGTAAATTTGAACATTGTAAATTTTTTTAAAGATAAACGATATTTGATCAAAGTTTTATTATTTATATCAAATAAAACAAATTATAACAAGCTTTACGGATTATTCATTTTACAAGGTGAATAAAGTTATTGTATAGCCAAACTAAAAATTGATCCATCAAGTTACAAATAATTTAAGAAGGGGTTTTGCGGATATTATAGTAATTTCAATAGTTGAGATCATGAGTCAATTGAAGTTAGACCACTATGGAAAACCTGCAAGCACTGTAAGGCCATTTCCTCTTATTGTGGGACTCCTCAGTAGTGCGCATCCACGATCTCTCCTCGCGAGATTCAAACACAGAACCTATCAGTCTCGCGTGCGAGCGCCTAACCTCTAGACCACTGAGCCGGCCGGCATGCGACGGTGTTAATGTCTAACTTCAACTGGCTCACGAAATTGAGCAACTATTCAACAATGTTTTCAGTGAGTTGATATCTCACAACAGACCTGGTTGAACTCAACTGGTCACTGCTTCTCACCAGAACTCCAGGAAATACCTCATGGAGTCAGTCACTTGTAAGCATATGATCATTATCATAAGGGGATTTCGTGGAAATTTTAGGGATTTTATATAGTTGAAATTTATAACGTCTCTCATGTATGTGTATATGCAGTAACTAGTCTCATTTCTTTTTCTAACTAGGTTGTTGATGAAACAAATGTCGAAGTACGTTCAATGATACAACAGTTGAAACTTGAGAGTGATGAGTTTGCTTCTCAATACCCTCTACCCGGACTA
>NW_017385987.1:783511-877644 GCF_000237925.1 Schistosoma mansoni | reverse complement strand
CAATTGACTCATGATTTCAACTATATAATCCAACATTGTTTTCTAATTCAATAACATTTAAAATAACAAATTTATATACAATATATTGAACATATTGAGAAGAATATTTATTCTACTCATCAAAAACAATTGAATACACGAATTATTAGAAAATTAAAGAAAAGGAAGAGAGAGAAAAAGAAACAAGATTTTTTGTTTTGTTTTGTTTGTTATCAGTTAGTTCTTTATCTAGATATAAAAAAAACAGTGGATAAATCAATTCCTTATCTCATTAACAATGAAACTATATCAAATATATATGTTGTACTCACTAAAAAAAATACGTACAAACACGTAAAATAAAATTGTTTACGCAATAAAAACAAATTTTTCTCATATTTGATTGATGTTGTCCCTTTATTTTTATTTTTTTTTGTTCTTGTTTCTAGATACAAAAAGATCTGAATATTTTCAACTTATCAATCAAAAAATTAATGATGGTAGGTTTTTGTGTAATTATCTTTCATATATATATATAGTTCTTGTATTTGGCTTGTCAGTAGCTCTTTTGAGAAATTGATCAACGTTGTAAACATTTGCTTGTTTGAGTTGTCAGCACCACCACCGACAACAATAATATTAATAATGATAATAATAGCAGAATCAAATCTCTTTTGAGTAGTATGATAAATTCGATATGAAAAATAAAGTGATTTGGATGATCTCGTGTTCTATGTTTATAATTATCTACTTAATCCTCTTATGTTATAAATACGATTCTAATTTGTATTTAATTCAAGCAGTTGAGATTATATAAAGTGGTCTCATTAGTTGTCTTGTTTATCACTTGTATAAATTATAATAATGATTTCAAGATTCATAAGAGAGGTGAAAATAAAAACTGCTTTTCTGTTTTAATATCACATGAATAACCATTTAGTAATTTCATGAAGGTGTAATAATTTGAGCGAGATTTGATTCATTGCGAGTCAAATTGTGAATTATTTCTCTGTTGCAAGCTTTGTAGTTGTCTATGTTTATTAATAACTATTTCTAAGAATAAGGTAAGCATTATTGTGAGTCAGTAAATGTGAGGAAGAAGTCTGGATGGTGTCTGGTTCTCTTGAAAACCAGTGCAAAATTACCCTGGTCCACAGAGGTATATTATATGACTGTGAGGAAGAATAATTCATCATTATGGGATGTTAAAAATTATATTAAGTAGATTAATACTCGCTTAGTAAATGAAAGATTGATCCTTTTGCTAGCTAAACTTATTCAAATCGCTTAAGAATTATTTTCTATTACCTATATCTACACTGTTCTAGTTACTGCAATAACTTTGAAGACCTGAATGCATAGGTTTGATTGCTAAATACAGAACTGAGTTTTGCTAAATTACCATAAAAGTGATTATCTAATCTCGTTAATTTTCATTGTATTCTATTTCACCAGATTATAGTAAATGAAATAATTTTTGTGCATACCTACTTAGGTAAATAAATAAGGAAGCCGATTTTAGAACATTATGTAAATTCACTTAGTATTGTTTGTTTGAATCTTCCCATTTATGTTTAGAACTGCAATTGATCAGTCTCTAATTGGCATATGTGTATGCTGTGCCTATTGCCTCGATATAGCCTTAATTCACAAGCATTGTAAACAAAGATGGATAGTGACTAGTAGTGGAATCCAGTATGACGCGTGTTTCGTCCTATTTGGGACTCCTCCCGGATTCCACTGCTAGCCACTATCAATCTTTGTTTATTATGTAAATTTCCTAATGATTATTTTTTTTAAAAACACTTGATCTTATCTTATTTAGGGTTTTCAATTTCAATAACATTCATACAATGTAATTAAGTTCAATTTCCTAATTCATCAGATTTCACTTTTTATAAGATAAAGTTAGATCAAATGTCAATTTCCGATTCCTATACTGATACAATCAGATATTTTTGATACAATGGTAAAATATCATATTATCAATTGTAAGTGGTTGAGTTAAATAATGATTTAAAGGATTTATATTAATGAGTGTATATAAATGAATCATAATTAACTTTATTTGAATGAGGAAAGGGAATCAATCTGAAAAATGTCATGTATTTGAGAATTACTTTTCTAAAAATATATTCCCAAATATAAAAACTAAGTCATTTATATTTGGAAACTAATGAATATAATTTCATATAGAGTAACTATTAGAAATCTAGAGGCAAGAGAGTCAAAACTATATGAAATGAATAAGAATTTGTTACACCTCCCCCTAGATTAAAATAGATTACTGATAACCAGGGTGGATCCATAGTTAGAACACATCGTTTTTGTTCACATGGAGGGTTGGAAAATGTTTATATAAATCTAAAAGTGGTAGCTTTTATAAAAAACTTTAAAAGTAGTTGTAAGTTTAAACTTAAGCTCCGTAGAAAAATGTTGACTCGAGTTTCTTATCTCAAACCACCTCATATCAAACATGGTATACTTCACTTTGTCAGATTGATGTTTACTACTTAGAGATCAGTTGATATAAATATTCTGCAGTTTCTATCTGTAAAGTGTGGGTTTAGGTACCATCTAAGGTATCGGTAAATTCAAGAATTAGGATATACTATGATGAAATGTACTAACTAGTAAAAAATATAATGACAGCTCGTCGTATTATTTGTTTCCAGCTACATAAAATTTAAAATCTTCATAGGTACGACGTTTAATGTGAAGTAAGAGTAAACGGTTCACTTACTGACCAAACCTCTGTGAACAATCTCTCCGAAACTCCAAAAACTGAAATCAAATTTCCTACACTGAATCTGTATCTCTGCTATCTATCGACTAATGGATTCTAAATTATCAGTATAGAAGTTTGGGGAGGTTTTCAGCAATAATCGTATTCCACTAGTGACCGATTTCAGGAGTTAATCTTAGAATTCAAGTGAGAAGCCATAATCTATGGAGTTCAACTATGTCAAGTATGGGTAAGTTGTTCACGGAAGACAATAGAAGATGGCCGTACACTGTCGCATATTAACTGAAGATAAACTTCCAGACTACTGGATTCTGGCACGGTAGTCTAGAAGTTAAGCGTCCGTGCTAGAGACCGAAGGTTCTGAGTCCGATCTTCAGTGACGAGGGTAAGAATGGGCATTGCCCAGGCCAAGATAGCTGTACAGTGTTTCCTGGTGTCCTCCGGTTATTTAACCTACGTCAGTTCATAATATCGATAATATTCTAAATTGTCTATCAATTCATAATCTTTGATGAAAAATATGCCAAAATAACATCTGTTCAAACAGTTCTTTTTCTTTTTATTCTTGTTCTAGCTCCAGCTCCACCAGCGTTTCTTATAGAAGAATGCATTTCAGAGCGTAATGTTATTACTCTTGTGTGGCAGCCCACATCATCTATACCTATTGATCGTTATACACTTGAATTGGATGATGGAGCAGGTGGAACTTTCAGGGTTAGTTTATAGTATAAACTTTTTTTTCCTGAATTTATTTGTTCTTCTTTGAGTATTATTCATTTTTGTGGTAAACGGATAACTACTTAAGCTTTACTTAGTTAGGTCACCCAAACCAAGGACTTGTAATTTGTTGAATTAGGTTTTTTTAAGTTCATCCTAACATTTATCATTCTTGTATTTTTAACGTTCCGCTTGGTTTGATTTTTTTTACTATATGTAGCTATTTATCAGTTATAATTAAGAAATAACAATCATAAAACATAAATGACAGTTTTTATGTAAATGAGTTTTTAAAAGAAACATTAATTAATGAATTATTTAATAGTCTCAATAGTAGATATCATGAGTCAACTGAAGCTAGATCA
Organism: Schistosoma mansoni; assembly: GCF_000237925.1. Taxonomy (NCBI): domain Eukaryota; kingdom Metazoa; phylum Platyhelminthes; class Trematoda; order Strigeidida; family Schistosomatidae; genus Schistosoma; species Schistosoma mansoni. Next base: position 873,837 of record NW_017385987.1, on the reverse strand, counting down.
CTATGGAAAACCTGGAAGCACCGGACGACCGTTTCGTCCTATTATGGGACTCCTCAGTAGTGCGCATCCATGATACCTCCTCGTGAGATTCAAACCCAGATTTAAACCCAGCGCTTAACCGACAGACCACTTAGCCGGCCGGCATCCAACGGTGTTAATGTCTAACTTCAACCAATCCACGAAATTGAGCAACCATTCACCAATGCTTTCAGTGAGTTTGTATCTCCCAACAGACCTGTTTGAACTCCACTGGTCACTGCTCCTGACTAGAACTGCAGGAAATACCTCATGCAGCCAGTCACTAGTAAACATATGATCATTATCAGAGGGGGTTTTGTGGATATTATAGTAGTTTCAATAGCTGAGATCATGAGTCAAGTAAACCTAGACCACCATGGAAAACCTGAAAGCACTGGATGGTCGTTTCGTCCTATTGTGGGGCTCCTCAGTAGTGCGCATCCACGATCCCACCTCGCGTCTAGCTTCAATTGACTCATGATCTCAACTATTGAAATTACTATAATATCCACGAAACCTCTTCCGATATTTAGTAATAGTTTAATTCAAAAGCATTAACTATCTTATTATCACAAAGGCATTTTTTAAAACTAAATATTTCATCCAAAGACTACAAATTGTTTCTTTCGATTTACACTTACTTAGAAGCATTTTTCACCTAGTAGTATTCAAATGATTTTTGTATTTCTGAAAATGAACTATGTAAATTAAGATTTTCTAATAGCGAATTCCACAAATTACCTATTGAGAATTATTCTATTCAATGATTTATTCAGATTGATTTAATTTGTCACTTTTTCCTCACACTTAAATTAGTTTACAACATAAGTGGACCGCTTGAAGTGTGCACAATTGATTGGATATACTGTCCAATTCAAAACTTTTAGGCCTCATCACAAGCATGAATTATATTTAGTATTAGTTGGATTAATAATTTTCTTATGGGTATTTTTTATAATAATTATATCAAACCGAATTTTACACTTTTGAAATATTAAAAAGATTTGGAATTGAAGAAAGTATGGTATATATTCCATTTGATAGTGATGAACTCAACAGTTTTATTTCAGTTGACTGTTTATTATATAACGTTTCTGATGTATGTAGAAACAGCTAAGCTAATATGTTGTTTTAAATGGTTAAACATTATCATTATCAAGTATCATTGTTAATATTTGAATTGATACTTTCGAATAAATCGAGCATTGGGTAGATAGTTATAAATAAATGAATATATTTGTAATACCCAAATGAGTAGGAAAATAGGATTTTCTGACTTTTCATGACTCAATGTAAGCCGCTTCTTCAGAGATAAATAACCAGATGAAGTTGGATTAATTTTGATTCGGTTATTTGTTCCCTGAAGAAGTGGCTTACACAACATCAAAAAAATCTAATTTTTCTCTTCATTGGGCTACTACAAATATATTATTTTATTTATAACCGTTATCACATAGAAGCAATGATGATAAACCGCACTTACAAAATATGAAAATATATGTTTAGTTTTTTTGACAATAATTTTAACATATATCTCTTTACAAGTTTAAAACTACTTTGTATATTGTCATATCTGTCTGTATTATCGCATTGATGAAAAACTCACTGAAAGCAATGTTGTCCAAATCCTTATGTATATTTAGTATAATGGGGAGGGAGTTTAGTACACGACGTATGCTTTTAGGTTTAAAGAACATTTTTTATAAATTAGTTCAGAAAAGAAAATGGAATAAAATGTTATGAAAATTTGAACAAGCTGCGTATTTGGATGAATGTCAAATTTACTAAAATCATGAATAAAAGGCAGATAATAAAGAACTTAAATAGATTTGTAAGGCATTTCGTATCCTTTATTCATTACGTAAACCATTAGTCAGAAAAATTTCTGTTATTTACGGATCAGTGCTTAGGTCATTCAGTTTTCATATCTATTTATATTTGACACATGATTTTTTCTTATCATTTTTAGAAAGGGATAGATATAACCTAATATAATGAAATATCGGAGATAAAAAAATTCAGTAAGGTCTTTGAACAACATCAGTATTTAAATTTTTTAGTCCTGCAAAATTCAGAGATCATTTAGTATACATATCGATAAATATACCAACAAATGAAAAACGTTTTTTTCATCCTCACAAGTTTAATCGAGTCACAATTTTCACTGCATGATATCTCTGCTAAAAATGTGGCACAATTTAAAAATATAAAATGATAAAGATACAAAACAATTGAAAGAAGTCTACCTACAAAGATATTGAATGATGGGTGATCTGATAAAATAGAGGATGCTTCAAAGATTAGGCATTGAGCAAGTATATATACATATATATATATATAATAACAGTAGTCGGAAAGTATGTATAATATAAATTCAATTTAGTATTGTTTGTTTGAATATTCCCATTGATATTTAAGACTGCAACTGGCCAGTCTCATATTGGCATTTGTGCATACTGTGCATATTGTCTCGATATGGCCTAAATTCACAAGCATTATAAGCGAAGATGGATAGTGGCTAGCAGTGGAATCCAGGACGCGCTTTTCGCCCTATTTGGCACTCGTCAGCTGAATGTGCCTGCATCTCAGAATTGATGTTCACTCTGGGACTCGAACCCAGTACCTTTCCCTTCAAACGTCATCGCGTTATCTACTCAGCTACTGAGTCGAACAGTACTGGGTTCGAGTCCCAGAGTGAACATCAACTCTGAGATGCAGGTTCATCGAGCTGACGAGTCCTAAATAGGACGAAACGCGTGTCCTGGATTCCACTGCTAGCCACTGTCCATCTTTGCTTATTATGTATAACATAGTTGAAAATCAAGCAAAGCGGAATCTTTTGTATACTATTTAGTTTTAAGAAAGGTTATGAGTAATTTATCACATAAAATATACTTGTCCTCAGTTTGGATTTGAAGATATAGATTTTATAATATATCTAAACAAATGAACTTATGAATGTCCAACTTGTAGAATCTATTCATTTTAAATGTCTAACATAATGTTGTATCAACAAAGAAACATCCTTTTCCCATTACTAAAACAACAACAACCACATTACTTGATTAAAACTTCGAATAACTATTTTTCAAAACAATATATTAATTTTAATTCAACATGATATAAGGGTTATTTAAATTTATATAATAGAAGCAACCTTATCTCACTATTAAAAGTCAACAAAAGGGAAGCTAAGGAAGTCTTTTTTTTTAGAAAAAGGGAAGAGGTTTACGTTTGATTAGTTTGTTAAACTGATAAAATATTTTTTTCTGTTGATTGACAGAAAAAATAAATCAAGCGTGTAGCATCTATAAGTCTGATAAATCAAAACAAATTCTTTACTTTAACTAACGAGTCAATGTTCTTCATAATATCCAGACTTTAGGTAATTTTTTAATGGAAAATAGTATTAGGCATATAAAGTTATCCAGGAGACTGTGTATAGTTTGTTATATAATATTTAAGGTCAATGAATTTTATCGGAATGATTATATCTCCATGACGTTACTATCTATAACAATCTACTTTAGATGCTGAATTTTATTTTAGTGAACTATTTCAGGGATATGAGTAATAAGTTATTCTTAATAAATATTGTTTAACGTAAAAACAGACTTACAGATGTACTCGACTAATCTTTTGAGATACCCAGCAAAGTTCGTAGACTCTGCATTAAGTAATGTCAATCGTGATCTATTTAAATGGTAAACTGAAACATATCTCAAAATTATGTTACGTTCACTTCATCAGTTCAGTTAGTTATTCTCCTCAAAGTACATGACAATGAAAACTGCTGTAGATTTTCAAACTCAGTCAAAAAATTTAAACGAAACAAGAATAATATATGCTGAATAGATTATAAATTTATTGTGTTACTCTACTTTCGACTAAGATATATATAAGCTGATAGGTTCAGTCAGTTTAAAATATTGCCATCCTAGAAACTGTAAGAACTAAATTGTCATATATGAATTTTTGATCGTTTTTAGAAAGAAAATCTATGATTAAGTTTAAAATTAAAGTTGTGAATGATTTTGTTGAATACACCTTATAAGTAGCTCACAATAAATCTATAAAGTATCCTTTATCGTCTAACATGTGGGAGTTAAAAATTTGCATAATAAAACGTATAAATGCCCACTTTCAACACATTCTAATTCCACTGAGGTCAAAAACTAGTTTAAGTTAGACAATAATTAAGAGCCTGGAAGTATCAAACGGCCCTTTTGTCCTATCGTGGAACTCTTCAAGAGTATGCATTCATGTCCTTATAACCTGAAACCGAATTCAGGACTCAATGGTGTACAAGTCTAGCCTAAATTAATCTGCAATACTTAATTTATACGAACATGTAATTTTGTCAAAACGCTTTACAGCGTTCATTGATTCTTAGTGGATCTTCAACTGATATCACATCATGATTGAAATCACTTTTAAATGAATATTTCTAATAACTTTCACAAAATCAACTGTATCAAGATGTGAGAATTTTATGTAAATTCAGTGAACAGTTCAGGCTTATGCCTTCATAATTCCAGGTGGTCTGATTATATACTAAATAAATATAAACAGTCCTAACAGATAGTCTTCATAATATTTGATGCTGATACAATAAAATTTGAAATGTTATAATATAGTAGCTTCTCATAGTTCTTTCAGTCTTTACCGCTTTCAATTAAATGTCCAAACTCACTTAAAATGAGTTGTCTCCGTTAATGCGTTATCTGTATAAATTAATGCAAATATTTCATAAATTTCATTGAGTTTGATCAATAGCTTCAGTTATCCAGTTTCGGTATTTGTTTAATAAGCTATGCATAATATCGATTATCAGTATCTTATTTTAGTTCAAAATACCAAAGTACTAGATGAACTATGGTTGGTATTTAAAATCTTATTATTTCCATACATACACCATCAATATTTTTTTAATTTGATAAACCTAACCGATACCATATTTTACTTAAACTACTTATAAAACTTACTGAGAACATAGTAACTAAAAAAAATTAAATTTTTTTTAAAAATAATCACCAACTAACCACAATCGTGGTCTAGCTTCAATTGACTCATGATTTCAACCATATAAAAATTAATAAAATCTCTACAAAACCCCCTTCTGACAAATTAATCTATTAAATAAAATGGGCTATAAAGTTTTTCTATCCGTTACATTTATGATTGTTCTATTCAATGTAACTAACAAATTTCAGTTAACTAAGTAATGTCATTTAGATGAAACTATTTTCCCATTTCAGTTTGATCTTCATCAATTCTTTAAATAAATAATACAAATATATAAGAACTTTCGTCTAAATTAGAACCAATAGTTCCATAGTATCTGGGCGCTGAGTTGATGTAAGACATTATATAGGAATAATATATCTTTGTAAAATCTCAGCGAATGAATTTTAAGTAAATCCAACGTTTCACCTCGTAATCTGGTCCAAGCTTTTACAAGGAAATATTTCGTCCTATTTAAATAATGCAAATTCTAAATTAGAATATAAAATGAATATTATCTAGATAGTGGCAAGTTAATCAACAGCGTATATCTAAATTGAATGTTATTCATAAAAATATTAGTAGTCTGTTATTATTAAAATGAATCGTTAAATTAGTCAATCAGCTATTTACGAGCTCGTCTATTGCACATAGCTGAAGCCATCGCAATTCATATTCACAAACCGAACCTTTGTATCCAAAAGAAGTTTGTACAACCACTCTCGCTACCTTGGCCATCGGTATAGCGGAGTTTGTAGCATAATTTCGGTAAACAATTATCTTATTCCTTCCATTTTTTGTATTTTTGTATTTTACTTATTCTCTTCATTCGTCTCTTGATTCTTACATAACTACTATATTACTGACCATTCATCAAAATATTTTGTTAGTTCTTTCTTCTCTTTTTTATATATTATGCAACGTAGCAACTGATTGATTTCCGAATAATAACTCTGATTAGTATTAATCCTTCTCTTCCAATTAATGTTAGTTTATAATCGATGTCATTATATAATTATTACGTAACGTATCTACTCCATGAGCGTTATTTAATTATTGAAAATCATATATATATATATTAGTGTAGAGCCATGATGAAAAACTAATTGAAAAGAAATATCTTCGCTCGATGCGTTCCTTTTTATTTATCAAATGTCAAAATGGAAATTTTCACTTTAATCAGCTATCTATTAAAACTGTTGACGTATGTAATACAATAAAAATAAAAATTGTAAGTATCGAATTGGATTCAAGTAGATTGTATGGACTATTTCGGACATAACGATTAAGTATATGTTTATGGATTCCTGTGGCCTCGGTTTTATGACAAAAATGAAATCTTGAGGAATAGGTTAAGCTGAGCGATATTTAGTAAATAACTTCAAAAGCTATTCACATTTTAATTTTGTCCCTCTTGTCAACTAAATCTTTATCCTGTATTTTTGTCCTCAATCAAGAAATGTGATGTTCAGAAAAACGTGGACGAACTTGTTTAGTTACTCGGTAGATAAATTTATGTAAAATGGGCTATAGAAGCTCACGTACAATTGAGTTTGTTCATATCTAATTTGGTTAAGCTCTTTTGTTAACTTATTTAACGGACAGAGTCATTCGTAGAATAACAAACTACCTAAACTATTGTATCTTCATTATGTATGCTTGAGCACTGTTCACTGCCTACGCTTATATTCATTGTGCTAGCCTAACTATTAGTCGCTTAATTGATTCGATGATTCATTCATTTAACCATATATATATATATATATATATATATATATATATATATATATATATATATATACTTTAATCCTGTTCACTGACTCGTTGACTCGCTGATCCGCACACTCGTTCATTGACTCGATCATCCTCTCGCTCATTCGACTCGCACACTCACTCGCTTGCTTTACGGCACTACTCTTTCATGCTTGCTTAATGTGCCTGTAATTCTGGATATCTGTGTGTGGTCCAATAATAAACGCAATCAACCCTTCGTATTCGCCTTCTGATTTATACACCGTTAGGGCGTTATCTCGTAATGGTCATCAGGATGGACAATATACGAAGTTTAAGGATAATATCGAATACCGACCACCACAGGTCAATTAGTTCCAAAAAAACTGGATTATTTTTTTATTTACTATTTTCCTAAGCATTCTAATAAAAATCTAGATTCGCCACTACATTATAAAGTAATGATGTCATATCGGTTAAATCAACAAAAAATCCAAATAACTAGAATAGATGGGTTAAAATTCACCCCATTGCGCAAACCAGTGGCTGTTCGAACTCAGTAACTAAATGGATAACGTGTTGGGTGTTTAAATCATAAGATATTTCGTCTGAAACCTTGGGCTAACATCAACACTGAGGTGCAGGTATATTCAGCTAATGAGTCCCAAGTAGGAGAGAATATAGACTTCACTTCTTTCTATCATCCAAATCTGACTGAACTTCTTCGGACTTGATGTTAACATAGGGTCAGTCCTCACAGAATACTCATTTATATGCCTAAAGATACTGATCAACTGTACTCCATAACATCAACAACAAAAAATTCAAACAACCAATACAAATGAAAATATCATGTATTTATTAGATTTTTATAAAGATAATTAAATAATACATTTTGAAAATCTTTTTTTTACCTTCGGATATACTTCTCTCACAAGAGGAATATAAAAGAATTCCAACAACAAAACAAGGTAACTATATCTATAAAACTCAATCTAATAATATAAATATGAGAATAAGGCAAAAAATAAGATTCGAATACTTTTTAAATTATCATAACAATGATTATTATCATAGAGATAAAAAGAAAATCCAATTTTGTTAATTTATTGATGTCTTGAATTGATGTTAATATTTCTCATTTTGTATAGGGTATATACATACATGAATATACATATTCATACATGTATCATATATATTTCAAGCCCATGGGCAGAGTTAGATATTTAGTAGTAAATAGAGAATAAGCCTTTTTTTTACCCAATTGTGTGAATAATTTCACTCCCTAATTTTTTTTCCTAATTTAATCATTTACTATGTGTTCAAAAAACAATCGAATTTCCTGATAATTATGATTACTCGAATAAAAAAAATATTGAGGAAAACTTAGAAAGTAAAAGAGAACGATTCAGTTCTATTCTCATTCAAATATTATCGCTTATTTTCAACGATCTTTTGGTAATAGGTCATTAGATTACATTCAGTTGATATCAAAATTATATGTAACCGAACCGGCTCTTAAAACACAGTAAACATAACCAGAAAAACACAATGTAATTTGAAGTATTTCACAAGACAACTATTATAAATTATATTCTTCTTAGCTGATACTTAAATAAGGAGTAAGCGATAGATGGGCAATTAAAGTAAATTAAATGTCTTTGTTTTTCGCAATTTTTTTAGTAAAATTATGTTTTTTTCCTGAACAATTAGTTTGTTTAAAATATCCTTTGTCTAAATGGCATTTATTCGACTTTACAATTGTATATGTTAGAAGAGGGTTTTGTGGAGATTTTAGTAATTTTATGTAGTTGAAATCATGAGTTAATTGAAGCCTGACCACAATGGAAAACCTGGAAGCACTAGACGGCCGATTCGTTCTATTGTGGGACTCCTCAGCAGCTCGCATCCTCGATTCCGCCTTACGAAATTCGAACCCAGGACCTATCAGTCTCGTGTGCAAGCGCTTAACCTCTAGACCACTGAGCCGGCCGGCATTCAACGGTGTTAATGTCCAACTCCAGTGGTCTAGTGGTTAAGCGCTTGCACGCGAGACTGATAGGTCCTGAATTTGAATCTCGCAAGGCGGTATCGTAGATGCGCACTGTTGAGGAGTCCCACAATAGGACGAAACGGCTGTTCAGTACTTCCAGGTTTTTCCATGGTGGTCTAGCTTCAATAGACTCATGATTTCAACTATATAAAATCGCTCATGTATTATTCAGATAATATATATTCTGTTTCATAGAATTTCTCGAACAGCAAGGAATATACAGTTTTCCACAGAATTTACTGATAAGTGATTGAAAGTAAAAAATTAGATGCTTAACGTTCCAAGCATACTCTTCAAAACTTATATCTTTAAAATAACTTTGACTTACTTTACAAACATCTACCGATACCATAATATTCCGAAAAACTGTTCGATTTTTTTCAGTAGTTTTAATGTTTTAAATTTTAGGAATATATTTAGAGGTGAGCCTGTGAAATGCTAGTAAATATTATGTAGATGATATTGGTTCAATACTTTATAAGTTATAGCCATCTGAGAAAGAAAACTACCAGATGTTCCCAATGATTTTTTTTGACTTTGTTTCATACTGATGAATTAGAACTTTTAAATTCCTGAAATTATTGACGATTCATTGAATTTTGTTGTATAATTCACTAATTATTACTTCAAATTCAAATAAACCGATTTTCGTAATCATTTATGAATTAACGAACCGTTAAATAATATGATTACAAAATCATTTATATAATTACTACAGGTTTTTTTAACGAGATTTTCATAATTTACATATTTTTTTAAAATTACTTTTGTTCATATTTAGAAAGTTTATCGGGGTGTTGAAACAATGTGCACTGTCGAAGGTTTACACTTTCGTTCCGTCTATCGTGCTCGCGTTAAAGCACACAATCAAGCTGGTGAAAGCCAATACAGTGAACGAATTTGTCTACAGACGTCAGATTGTGAGTTGATGTACAATGTAAACTGTAAATTGTTTTCAGTACTTAATAAGTAATTCAAGTGAAATATTCAAAAAAAATCGACAAATAAATAATTTAGACAGTTGGATGTATTTCATACACAATTCTCTTTAATAACCTTCGGAGAACAGGAATAATTAGTTAAGGATAAACGAATTCCTTTATTTTGTTAAATTCTCATTCATGAGTCGATTTAAGCCAGACAATCATTGAAGACCTGGAAGCACTAGACGCCCGTTTCGCCCTAGTATTCGACTCCTCAGCAGCGCTCATCCACGATCTCGCAGGAGAGACTCAAACACAAGACCTTCGGTCTCACGCGCAAACGCTTAGACACTAGATTACTACGACATCTCGACTCATGAATTCAACTCTTAAATTACTACAATCTCCACAAACCCCTATTCTGATAAATCCTCATTACTAGCTTACAATTGGTAGTATTCCAAATCTAAAAAACAAAGCCTTGTTAAAAATACTGAAATATTTAATAATACGAAAGGAACAAAATGCTGCTTGAGTAACATAAAAAAAACACATCAGTGATAAGATAGGAATCAAAATTAAAATAGGCAAACTTCAGGTAGTTCAAAGTGCACAAAATTAGTGAAATACAATAGAGTTGAAAAAAAATATGATAAAGTAGCTTAACTAGAAACAAGAATCCAAAGAATTATCATATGACAAAATGAAGTGTATGCTATCAAGAAAATTACAGATTAACGATGGTGGTTTTTTGAACTCATAAATTTGGTCTCTCTTGATTGATCGCAATAGTTTTAGGAAACTTCAAAAGACTAAAAATTTGCTATTTATTAATCCGAAAAAAAGTTTCAGTGATGTTTACCTAATGTTCTGCGTACAAAGGAGATGTCTGAAAAATCACTCCACTAATAGCCTTCATTTTGTTCAATGAAAGACTTATTTTTTTACATTTAACTAGTACTAAGCTAGTTGATATATGGTAGTTTGAACATAAATATTTACCCATAGTGTGGAAATAGTTACGTATATATGTAAATAAAACGAGACAATAGACAAAAAATCCACTTGAAATTTTGTATTAAAAAAATAACTTGATTTATTAAGTAGTTTTCTAGCAAGTTTCACTATCATGATTGGACACATTTTTCCGTGTATTCGACTTCACAATAGTTCTAACCGCGAATCAACTATGAAAAAAGTTTCTATAAAAAGAAGTTACCTAAAATAGTTATTTAATATAAGAAAATAGTGACAATGGTAAGATTAATAATGTAGAAGGCATATAATTTTATTCTATTTATAAGACAAAAAAACGTTCGATAATTAGATTTCTTTTATGCTTTTAAACGGTTCCTTTACAATTATGGGGAAACTGATTCTACTTTAGAAATCCAAACACGTACAGCACTCATAGATATTATCTCTTAACTTTGCAGAATGCAACTATTCCCCTGTATGGTTTTGCCACTGTACAGTAACTATAGACAGCAATAACTTACCCCATATATATCACCAGCCATCTAAGCTTAGATAAAGTCTACAGTGACGTCAATTTATCTAATTTGATTGAAAGTTTATTCAGCTTAAAAATACTGTCTGACGAAAAATTCTTTCTCACTCAGTATTTTTTTAAATACATCAAAAGATTAGTTGGTAGATTATAATAACGATTAAATTCTTTCTTTAACACCATATTATGTTATAAAATTATTTAATTCATATAGACATAGACGTCAATGGAGCTAGTTACTTCTATCCCAAAATAAAGATAGTTGCATCTGTTAATGTTATACCTCCATTAAAAACCTGGAAGCACTGGACGGTCGTTTTATTCTAGTATGTGACTTCTTAGCAGCATGCATCTACGGTCCCGCAGTCTGGGATCGAACCCGGGATCTTTGATCTCGCATGAGAACGTTCAACCTCAAGACCATTAGGATAAAATGACCGTCCAGTGCTTCCATGTTTTCAATAGTGGTCTAACATTGATCGACTCGGGATCTCAATGGAAACTCAGTAATCTCTATAACCCTATACTTATAATAATTACACCTAATTTAGTCTGTAAGTAGGAATTTTAAAAGGAAAGTTTATGATGAATTTATAATTAGAAAATGAATAAAAAAAATTATTAGAAACAATAATTCACTGAAAAATTCCTTATTTTTCAAAATCTAAAAAAAGGGAAATTAATTTCTTTGAAAAAAGGGGGGAATTATTTTCACTTCAATGTACAAGATTTGATCTATATTTAAATTACCTTATCATTATTGTCTAAATTACTAGATAATTAGGATTTAAATTCATTTCTATTTCAATCCATATTTAAATTACGTAATAAATGATGAGATTTAATTCTACAAAAAAAGAGAGCTTACTACATCTAACTAATCTTTCTGTAGCTAAGGGTAGATTTAACTGGTAAACCTCATTAAATCCCGTTTTTTTTCTTTTTACAAAAAATGAAAAAAAGACTTTCAGACGAGAATGATAATTTTCATAATCTCAAAACTATATATATATATCCATTCTAACTGAATTCATTTCATCCTACAATTTCCATATAGACAGATGTAGACACTTAAATTATTTCATTTGAATGAATAGTTGAAAGATGTATTTTTTGTCAATTATTTCCTTGAAGTTAACTCATCTAAAATACTTCAGGTTGAATGTAATATTTATTTCGTTGACTGTAAAACAAAATTATATTTTTTGTTTTATACCATTAACAATAACATCAAAAAAGAGAGATGAAAACATAAGAATTGTGTTTTCATAAGTCGATCTAGGCTAAATCACGATTGAAACCCTGAAAGCACTGGACAACCGTTTCCTCCTAGTATGACACTCCTTCTTTTATTGATTTAGACAAATAATAACATTAAAAAAGAGAAATGAAAATACAAAAATTGTTTTGTTTATTGGTATTAATGAAAAAACTTTATTTTATAATAAATTTATCATTCTATTTAAGTGTCTACAAAAAAACCCATTTAATTGAGTATAACATTAAATTACTATAGAATTAGGATTTAAATTACAATGAATACTGTTGCATGTAAATTAACGCAATATAGAATCAATATGCAAAGTATGCACATATGCCAATAAGAGACCGATCAATTTCAGTCCTAAATATCAATGGGAAGATTCAAGTAAACAATAACAAGTGAATTTAAACTTCACCTCATTGCACAAACTAGAGACTATCAGAACTCAGTAGCTGAGTGGAAAACGCAATGGCGTTTAAATTGGACGGTACTGGGTTCAAGTCCCAGAGTGAACACCAACTCTGAGATGCAGGCACATCTAGCTGACGAGTTCCACATAGGACGAAACGCGCTTCCTAGATTTCACTGCTAGCCACTATCAATCTTTGTTTATAATTCTTGTAAATTGAGGCAATATCGAGGCTATACTCACGATATGCACATATGCCAATAAGAGACTGATCAATTATAGTCCTAAACGTCAATGGGGAGATCCAAGCAGACGATATCAAGTGAATTTTACTGTTTAATCATTGTTCAAAATTTACTCAACAAAATAGGAATCATATGTGTTCAATAAATTACTAAAATTTTAATGTAAATTTATGATCAATGAAGTTCAGTCACAACACATTTGAGATAGTTATTAACAATGATATTGAATGACAGTTTGAACATAGCACGAATAAATTGAAGTTAGAAAGATTAGCCTTTCTTATTTCATCTCATTCAATGATTTAACCTTTAATAAGCACGTAATCAGATCTAATAAATTTTTAATCAATACTTTACAGGATGATATGTAGTAACTGATGAAAAATCTAAAACTCGACTTCAGTTTTTCGAGGTTTTTTTCTGTTTTAATTTGTTTTCTAAATGACAATAGTTTGAAAAAAACACTTTCCTCAGTTTATTATATTTGTAAAATGTCATTTCGGCGAGACCGTAATTTATGGACGAGTCAATCAGAAGCGTTTGAGGGATTTCAAAGTCACAGCGCCAATATCATGTACGATCGGTTCACAGAGGATCTTAGAGAAGACGTGACAATTAAGCAGCTACAATACATTGGACTATTAAGAAGTTCCTTTATTTGTAATTCCGGTAATCAAATGACTTGTAGACCTTGTGCAGACTACTGTGATGTTGTCCTTCGATGTAATATATGCTTGAGGGAAAAGTATGCTAGGATAGAAAACTTTTTCGCTCGTTCCGGATTGAGACTAAGGCAAATTATAATAATTGCTGCTAACTGTATAATAAAAGCACCAGTATTATTGGCTGCAATACTCGCAGATGTTACTGAAGCTTCGGCTGTTCAGAGGTATGAGTATTATAGGGATACATGCGTAATAAAAATGACAAACTTACTCAACCGGAGTACATACAAACAATACTGATTCTCGATGCAGTGTTTTCTTTGGCCTTCCTCTTTTTCGTTTCTCCTCAGGATCCCAAAAGTGCGCGGCTTGTAGCTCTTCCAGGGCTAATTCCAGTCCTAACACCGGGTAAAAGAAGGAGGAGGGTTAGGCATGGGGTCGGCAACCCCATCCCATGTAAAACAACTTTGCTAAAAAAACGCTACCCAGAATAAACAAATTGAACAAATTGGCTAGTTGATATCTAAATTTTACTCAATCATTTTGAATATTTCATCACTGAACTAAGGGATCTGATTTTTGTTAAGTTGATCTCAGTGAATTACAGAACTGTACGAAAAAATTTGATAAAATCCTAACTAGACGACATAATTTATTCACATAATATGAAAATATACGTAAGTATTATTTTAACATAAATAAATTTATCTGCTATCATCATAAAACGTCAGAATACAAAATGAAGTTTATGGTATTATTGATAATCCATAGAAATATACTAACATTCGAATGGGTTCCTAAAACTCCAATATTCCAAACTATATTAGTATCAATAAAAAAAGTGCACTGAACAAGATAGAATAGACTCCTTTTTATGAAATAAAAAAAGTAATTCACATTAAATATCATAATTTGTGATGATAAAAAACATAAATATCCTGTTTTATGATGATCATATTGTTTATGTTAATTTATCTATCTTGCAGGACATATAAATCCACTGCTAACAAACGCTTATCACATTTATATTCAGTATTTTATGATTTTTCATTTTCTACATATAAGGGCTAATTCTATTCTTTGTAATGTTTAAAACATGAAATGATCTTAGATAGATCATATATAAAAGTCGGGAATCACTGGAGAACTATTTCATCTTAGTATGGGTTTCGTACTTAGTATATAATTGCAACCTTACCACAGGGAGTTGAACTTAGAGTCTTTGGTCTGGCATGTAAACATCCAATCATTAAGCCGCTGACAAGTTCCATATTAGACTGAAATAACTATACAGTGCTCTTTGATTTTTAACAGTAGTCGAGTTATTTTATCAAAATATACCCACTTGTTTATACATAATACTGATAATGTGGGTTCAGTAGAATAAAATCCCAACAGAACTAGGACAATTTTCATAAAAAAATTCATAATAAAAAATCAAATATATTTTGTCAATATAAACACCAAGGGAATAAGTAGAAAAAAAGACAAACACAAAACTATATCTTGACATTTTCTAGAAAAATCTCTCTATGAAAACATGTGACAAGAAAAACAAAAAAAGAAAAGAGAGAGCGAGAAACAATGCTGATTCAGTATAATAAAATGTCATGTAAATCTTTTAGTTTCCAATGTTCTAAACTTGCCTGTTGTTTTTATTCACAACAATATCATTAATTTATATACTTGACAAAACCGGTAAAACATTTCAAAATGGGAATATTGTTTATGAAACTATTATTATTATGAAGCCTTTGTCTTTAATTTATGATAATTGAAACTTTCCAATATTGTTTTATTTTATTACTTTTTAATTTAATGACAAATGATGGTAACTGAATAAATTTAAATTGAGGAAAAAAAAGGTGATTTGTTACCGGTTTCAAAAATTGATGACTGTGATTTGTACATTTTATTTGTTTCACAGTTTCAAATTTATATGTATGTATATGACTCAACCTTAACAAGAACATTTTTGAGTCATCCATTTTATGACATCTCCAGCAAGTTTGATAAGTATAGACAAAAAGCTCAAATGAAATTCTGAAATAATTTTTTATTAGCAGACATATGGAGATAGTTAGTAGATAACCATCTAAATAAATTGTATTCTAGTTACCATTCAACAGCATGATGAGTCTACAGTTTGAAATTAAATATGATGTTAAGTCATATAAACTAATGGTTATACTGCATGTTACTTGATGAGTTTCCATCAATACTCAAGACAGAATGGTCTAATATTGGTTTTTATCAAGTTATCACAAGGAAATGAAGATCTTAACAGTGTATTATTCACGGAAATTATTTTTTATTTTATCAAAATACTCAACTGCTATTTCTTTCTACCGAATCTCTGGTTTCGGATCCATTTAAAATTAGTTTAACGTTCACATAAATCAGTTTCGTATTTGACTTCTAAAAAAATATTTTTATTTAGCTTTCTAAAAATTCACTATTTTGTTTTATATTTACTTCCTGTTATATTAGTTACTTGGTTTCATTTGGATATTCATACCTCCGTACCAGAAATTTTACTTACAAATGGAAATCGAACTGTTACTAGTCAACTATCTGAAGATAGAGTAATTCTTGGTTCAACTGGTTTATCAAGAGGTGTACATTATTGGGAATTTACTGTAGATCGTTGTGATCCTGGTGGACAACCTGCATTTGGTATAGCTAAATATGATTGTAATAAAGAAATAATGCTCGGTAAGTTATATGATTGACAAACCATTATTTTATATACTGATATTATTTAACTTAAAAAACATTGATCAATATGATAATATGACTATTACTTACTTACTCCTGTTGCTCCCAATGGAGCATAGGCCGCCGACCAGCATTCTCCAACCCACTCTGTCCTGGGCCTTCTTTTCTAGTTCTATCCAACTTTTGTTCATTCTTCTCATGTCTGTCTCCATTTCTCAGTTTAATGTGTTCCTTCGTCTTCCGCTTTTCCTCTGGCATTCAGGACTCCATGTGAGGGCTTGACTTTCGACGACGTTGTGTGATTTCCTCAGTGTTTGTCCTATCCACTTCTAGCGCTTCTTCTTGATTTCTTCCTCAACTGAAATCTGGTTTGTTGTCTCGCACAGTAGAATGTTGCTGATAGTATCTGACCAACAAATCCGAAGTATCTTGCGTAGACAACTGTTAATAAACACCTGCCTATACTTATTAATAAAAAATAAGGTATTTAATTGTTCTCTTCATTTCTACATTGATAAACATAAAATGGATCATTTAAAAGGATCAGCCAAAACTTTGTTTAAACTATGAGGAAAATATAACAGCCAAATAAATGATGCCTACGTAAAAATGAAGATTATGAATTAAGTATGGTTATTGTTTACATCTTACAAAATATATGCTTGAACGTAAATAACTAAAGACAAATAAAGAGATGTTAAATTATAGAACGAGTTCTATTACACTATATACCTTTTAATAAATATTCCTATTTCCATTATAAGTGACTCTTTCTTCATCTTTATTTCTTCCTTACACAGTTTTTTTTTCGCTTCCTAGTTATTTCTTTTTTATGTCAATTTCTCCTCAAGGCGTTTTTTTTCTTCTATACTTCTAATTATTCAAAGTACGTGCAAATGAACTGAAAGAACACAAATTTGTTCATGTGTATACGTTATACATTCTATTTTGAACAACATAAATATTTATGAAATAGTTTTTTTCTTTCATTCTCTACTTATCCTTTTTCTGTGTTTATAAGACAAGAGAACAAATACTACTGAATTATCTAGAAAAACATATGAGGAAAGAAAAGAAACATGATGTAATATGATAGAAAAATCTCCTTTAAGCTTCATTTGAATTTATATACTTGTCTATTCATCTGTAGTAATTTTATTTCGTTTCTATGATTTGTTAAAGATGAAATAATAAGAGATAATTCACTGACGGTATATTACGTAATAAACAATAAAACATTCCGTAAATGACCATTATGAAAATGGACTACAAAATATAAGTAAATAATTATTACCATTATGTGTAAACAAAAGAACTTCTGTCGATCAATTTTTATCGGTTTGTAATTCATGGTTTGGGATCAAATACAATGCTAAATGTTTATAAACCCCTAATTTATGATTGTGTATATCTAATTATATTCAGTGTTTCAAGTGTTTGAACAGATATTAAGTAATCAGTTGAGATTTAAATCAATCCTCCTCGAATATGATACTTGTCGATCAAAATGTTTGGTTGAAATAATATAAAGTGGTAACATGCATTGCCGTTTCAAGTTTTCATATTAAATAATACTTACTTTCAGATTTTCTAGTATTCTACACAGAAGATATGTGCTAGCATAAAAATACGTCGCGTTCGACGAAGATTTGATCATGATACTTAAAAGAATTATTTTCTTATGGTAGAGAGATTATCTCAAAAGATGACTGTATAATTTTATCTGAGTAATTCATTACAATGACAAGCAACTGTATTTGTATATATATTTAAAAATGTCACCTTTTTATTCATGAATCGATCAATAAACGAGCTGTTGAAAACTGAGTGGTGAAATTTAAATTCCCCAGCAGTGAATTCTCATAGAGCTGCACACTGAGATTTGGATATCTCTCTGTTGACACAATAATTTAAGTTTGCTCAGTTAAAGTTCAGTGGTTCGATCCTTGAAAAAGATTCTATTCACTATTTGCCGTAAATGTAATCCAGAAACGATTGTAACAACCTTATTAGGTCTTATATTGAAGAGATTTAAAGATCAGAACTGTATATTGCAAAGGTCAGAACAATTTTTAAACCTGGTTACAGTTAAGCACACTAATAAAATTAACATTTATTTTGATGACTTATCAGTCAGGTTAAGTTAATCATAAACAATCACTTTCAATTTTCTACACTTTCCTTCTAATCTTTAAACTGAAAAATTATGTAGGCATCAATAATAAGTTCGGACTTAATTGTTTCGAACAAATTAAGCATTAGGTAGAGAGTTAATAATAAATATATTTTTGTTATATCCCAATGAGTAGAAAAATTGTACTTCAGACATTTCGTGAGTTAATGCAGGCCACTTCTTCAAAGTAAATAAATAACCGACAGAAAACTAACACAAGTTTAAATATTACAATTTAATGGCACTGTTTAGAGTTGTGTTAATTTGATGTCGGTTATTTATTTTCTGTAAAGAAATAGCCTGCATTAAGTCACGAAACGTCAGAAATACATTTTATCTACTCATTTGGATATAACAAAAATATGTTTATTAGAAAAATTATAATTTAAAACACAAACTGAGTTACTCAGTTGAACTGTCACTGAAAACTGGGAGGCACTGAACGGTCATTTCGTCCTATGGAGGGCTTCTCGGTAATGTTCATCTATGGCTCTGCATCTGGGAGCCGAACTCAAAATGTCCAGTCTAGCGCATGAACGCTTAATCTCTAGACCAGTAAGTTGGTATCCAGTGGTGTGGATGTCAAATTTCAATCAATTCAGTGCGTCAAGGTTTTCAACAATAATTCAGCTAAGATCATTTCGTTGATTTAAATTTTGAAAACTCTACAGTCTCCACAAATTTACATTATACTTATAAAATCAAACTTCAAAGAAAGAAGAAAACAAACAATCTTTTGATTAAATTATGATAATTTATAATTTTAGTAATGTAGATATCATTCAGTTGGACATCATTGTTTCGTTCTGATACTATTAGATTAACTTATCATATAAATGCAAATCCTTTTTGTATTTTTAAAACAATGGTATTTACACATTTTTTTCCTTCACATTTTCAATTATTTTTGTGAAATCAACAATGTTTAAACTTGATATTTCCTTATTTATTTTGTGGATATAAGTTTGATTATCTATCTTATAATACAATAGACGTAGGCGGTTACAATGTAAAGATTTCTTTGCGTCAACTTATTTTAAAATATGTCAATTCTGTATAAATTATTAAATACTTGTGGTGTGGTCTACTTATATCCATATAATTAGTATGTAGTGACGGTCAGATATAGAATGTATTTTGGCAAAAGATCGATAAGGAACGAACAGGAATGAAGCGCAATTGGTAGGAAAATGCATGAACAATGAAATCAGAGAAGATGGACTGATATTTGCAGAAGGAACAGTTAAGATTGAGACAATTGATTGATAGTTTGCAAATTAACTGTTTACTGTATGGTTATCAGATTTAGTGAGATAGTCTGCAATTTGTGCTTATATACATCCGATTGTCACAACTAGTGTTTTGTTCACTACAACTGATTATTTCAACATCATAGTGATATATATAGGAATAAATAATGGGATTATTTGTTATTAACATAACGGTCAATGTTGCAAACTGATATATAACTATATTTTTAAAGTGTGTATATAAAAAAGGAATAACTAAAGTTGATTAAGGCAAAACCAAACTTTATTTATTTGTAAGCAAAAGTAAACAAATTGTTAATTCAGTTCCATAGTTTCATTAATTAAATATATTGCTGAATTATGCTGTCATACATTCCACTTACGAACGATGCTACATACTCCTTATTTCTGTCAGAATAAGTATCATACACCACAATATAAATAGTGGTGTCATTAATTTACCACAAATCATCTTCAGGTTACTAAAGATATGAAATTAGTAGTTTAATAGAGTCATGAAATTCAAAGCGACTTATAAATAAATGAAATATGATAACACGATTTTCGGGAAAAACTATCAGTTTAAATAAGATTTATCCATCTTGATTATCACTTACACCTTTTAACTTAATTTTAAATTGGTTAGACAGTAACTTTTCAGTTGAATATTTTAATATTAACAACTTAAAACTAAGTAACTAACCAACACCAATCTGAAGTACCATTGCTCTGAAGTGACATATTTAATTATTTTGGCGTCTATTAGATCATATAATAAGGTCATTTTAATTTGATAAAACAGATTAACTATATTTTTTTTAAAAGTTTACAATGCTTGTGAATAAAAGCTATATCGAGAATATAAGCACAGTATGCACATATGCCAATAAGAGACTCACCAGTTGCAATCCTAAACATCAATGGGAAGATTCAAATAAACAGTACTAATTGAATTCAAACTTCACCTCATTGCACAAGCAAGTGGCTATCAGGACTCAGTAGCTGAGTGGATAACGCGATGGCGTTTGAAGCGAAAGGTACTGGGTTCGAGTCCTAGAGTGAACATCAAAGCTGAGATGCAGGTACATCCAGCTGACAAGTCCCAAATAGAACGAAACGCGTGTCCTGGATTCCACTGCTAGCCACTATCCATCTCTGCTTACCATGCTTGTGAATTTAGGCTATAACGAGGCAATACACACAGTATGCATGTATGCCAATAAGAGACTGATCAATTACAATCCTAAACATCAATGGGAAGATTCAAACAAACAATACTAAAGGAGTTTAAAAGTTTATTTTGTTTTTACCAACATCTCACTTCATTAATTGTTGACTAAAAAATTATAAACTAATTATGAATTACAAAAATCACTTCGAAAAAAAATAAATTCCTAAACAACATTTCGTATATGTTTGTCTATAAGAAATAATTAAAGGAGATTTAAATGGATGCTGAAAAAAACACAAAACAAAAAAAAATATTTGTTTCCTACGCAAAAAAAGAAAGAACTGAGCAAGAGGAAAAAGGAAAGGTCTAGATGAAAATCAGATTCCACTTAAATTTATATTTGATGATTCAGCATTTCTGTTCACATCATTAACAATAACAACATTGTTTATAACATTGACGAATAGTTATATATATAAGACTTATTCGACTATATTTTCTAATAAATAATGACTCATCGATTCCCTAGACACGAAGGTTTGCCTAATCACATCAGGATGAAAATACATCTACTGTATTTCATTTGATGTAATACTCTTAAGAATTTAGTCTTTCTTATTTTTTTTAAAATTATTCTGAGTTGATTAACCTAGAACCTATTTAATATTGTCGTTTAATATTCAGTAACAAAAGAAAAAGAGAAAAGAAAGTGAATACTATATCACTATGAAAGAACAAATTACATTAGTGGATAGAAAGGTCTACGAAAACAATTTCTTCTTAGATGTTGTTATCTTTATACTTTGAAAACTTCTCCATTTCTTTTTACTCACTTAAAATCAAGTGGAATTAAATAAATTTCAATGTGATTATGTTCAGAAGTTTGATGGATTCTTTTATTTTCATACTTTTTTATTTATTCTTCTACGATTATCAGGGTTGTGTTGTTTTTTCTACTGACTGTTGCCAATTCTCAAGGTGTTGTTTAACTCAACTCACTTTTCTAAAAAGTTTATCCTCCTTTTATCATAATGAAATGAATTTATTTTGATTCTTTACTAGTTTTGTTCACGATCTCTGTTTTGTCTACATATTCACCTTAGAGAATAAAATTATATTAATCAATGAATCATCAATAAATTAGATTAACACTTCCACTATGTTATCAACTTCGTCATCATCATCATCATCAACAACAACAACAACAACTAAATCATCTTGATTGAAACTGTTATCATTTTATTATTATCACTTAACTATTGAATCCTTCAATTAAACTGATAAATTGGTATTGCGTGATTTAAAGATGCATTTAGTAATGTATGATATAATAGACTGTGAAAATCATTGCATTAGTCCCTTAAAATTATTATTTTATTAAGAATTAGAGATAAATAGTAAGAAAACAAATTTGTTCATTAAATAGATGAGGTGATTCATAGCTCCAGAATTTGGTTAATTTGATTTTTAAACTTCTAAGAAAAAGAAAACATGAATTTTCTAGAACCTACTAACTAAAAGTAAATTTCATCATAAGTTAATGTTAAGTAGAAAGTTATTAGGTAACCAAAAGAGTATACCACAACTATTTGGTTATTGTTTAATAGTTGACAATGTATACTCATAGTTATACATGTGATGCAACTTAAACGTTTCAAAAACCACAAAAGAAGCATATGACTTGTTTAAGTAGTATGTAACGTTGTGAATTGCCAAAATCAATTAGCTTTATTGCTTTACTACCCATCATTCCCATATTTTTTTAATTATTACATTAACAATGTGTGGTGTTCATACAGAAACAAAGATACTTATTTCATAGTGTAGATATTCTTTTAAACAGGAATATAAATATAATTGGATAAGTATAGAAATTAAGAATATAAGAGTTATTTAAAGGAAAAAAGAGCCATTAAAAACAGTTATTTAGTTAACAGATATAAAGTATAGTCAATGATATATTCTGACAAATACAAAATATAATATTCATATTTATTTATTTATTTAAACACATAAATATTGGTACAAAGGGGAACCAGATACATATGCGCCACACAAATCTCATTTGATTTACGTGAGGGCTGTGATACTGCCCAGGTGCCCAAACTGAAGCAGGTAGTTTTCTAAAGGGGTCACACCGGGAGCCTTCGACCTAAATATCTGATCCACAAGACAGTGGAGCATCGTGAGCAGATGTAGTCCCATGGAGGCCGGTGATCAACGATTGATTAATACGCCATTTGTTCCCTCAGGATACTGAAGCCCACGTGCACCATTGGCTCGGAATCAGGGTTTCCCAACTCCCCTAGGTGGACTTTCCGTGTCCACCAACCCGGTTAAAGCGCCGGACATTCGCTTTTTGTCCTATCAATTTCGTAAACAACACCCCCGCCACGAGAAGGCAGTGAGTAGGACTTCCCTGGCAGAGTCTATATACGCGTAGCCATGTGAAAGTATTTCGAGAGGAAGAACGGACTCTCCGCCCTCTCAGCCGTACCAGGGCATATAAATGAGATTATCTACTTATATGCATTCAAATTACTTGAAAGGAATCAGTAGAAAGTTCCTGAACCTACTTTCAATACTAGCTGACATTCATCAATAAGGTATATCTGAAATCGTATTGAAAGTGATGCACTCCATGGGATTTGAGCCCATTTTTAAGTAATATCACTAGGTTATTCGATCTAAGACTGATCTTCTGTATAGGTGTAAGATATTCAGAGAGTATATTGTTTATCAATTTCTGTTTTCATCAGTTTATAAGAATGATCATTAATGAACTATTAAATCTCAATACTTACCACAATTTCGTAGATCGGTTGAAGTTAGACATAAACACCATTGAATGCCGGCTCAATGGTCTAGTGGTTAAGGGCTCGCCCGCGAGACTGATAGGCCCTGAGTTGGAATCTCGCGAGGCGAGATCGTGGATGCGCACTGCTGAGGATTCCCACAATGGGACGGAACGGTCACTCGGTGCTTTCAGGTTTTCCATGTTGGTCTAGCTTCAATTGACTCATGATCTCAACTATATAAAATAAATAAATATTTTATTACGAGTTATTTATATAATTTTTAAGACTATATCATTATTTTAATTTAATCTTGAATTAATTTATCATATGTAGCAGTTTCTAAGTTTATTCAAATTATTAAAGAAATAATAATTATAATGATAATAATACTAATAATGATACAATATAACAATTTATAGTTATTTTTCATTTTATACTAACATATTTATTATATAGACTTATACATTAAATGTTTCTTTGTTTTTTTAATATTAAAAAAGAATTCCAATTATCTTACTTACAATCTTGATTGAATTATTTATTAGCCTTTGTTCAGAATCTTGTTAAGATAATGAACTATGGAATAAGTTAATTTTATATAGTTGAAATCATGAGTCAATTGAGTCTAAACCACTATGGAAAACCTGGAAGCACTGGACAGCCGTTTCATCCCATTGTGGGACTCCTCAGCAGTGCGCATCCATTATCCCGTCTCGCGAGATTCCAACCCAGGACCTATCAGTCTTGCGGGTGAGCGCTTAACCACTAAACCACTGAGCCGGTATCCAACAGTGTTAATGTCTAACTTCAACCAATCCACGAAACTGAGCAACCATTCACCAATGTCTTCAGTGAGTTACTATCTCACAACAGACCTGGTTGAACTCCACTGGTCACTGCTTCTGACTAGAACTCCAGGAAATACCTCATGGAGTCAGTCACTAGTGGGCATATGATCATTATGAGAAGTGGGTTTTGTGGAGATTTTAGTAATTTTATATAGTTGAAATCATGAGTCGATTGAATAAGTTAAACCCTTCTTTATAATGATATATATATACTGTATGTTTCGTTTTACTGAATGGATATCTGAACTTATTAACTCAGTGGATAAAATCTCTAGCGTTTAAAGTGGAATGTACTGGGTTCTAGTCCTGGGATGAGTATTAACACTAGGATGTACGTACATTCAACTGACAAGTTGCAAAATCAATAAAACGAAGATCTAAGATTCCAATACTAAATATAAAAACAATAGTTCTATAAAAATTTCTTCTCAGTCATTTTTTCTTTCAAAATTATTATTCAGAATACTCTTATTATGAAGAATGACTTTCTTGTAATGGAAACTTCTATTCTGGATTGTTAAACAATTTTTACTCAGTAGTTAACTATAGGTGTCTATTATTAAGACATCATCATAAACTTGATGTAATTCTTAAAAAAGAATAAACAGATTAGATTACGCAAACTCATAATATTCTTTGATGCGAATTCCTTACTGGCAGGTGTGATTACAAGTGAAAATTAAGTTGATTGTTTATTACTAGATGATTTTATTAAAATTTCACCTTATAAAATACACTTCTCATTCGCTAAGATTTTACAAATATAATCTTTCTATTTAATGTCTTACATCAACTTGGCTCCCAAATACTGTGAAACTGTTCGCTCCAATTTAGACGAAAGTTCTTATAGATAATAATTGACTATGAAAACGAAGATGAT
Source organism: Schistosoma mansoni (assembly GCF_000237925.1). Lineage (NCBI taxonomy): Eukaryota > Metazoa > Platyhelminthes > Trematoda > Strigeidida > Schistosomatidae > Schistosoma > Schistosoma mansoni. The sequence continues at coordinate 848,177 of NW_017385987.1, read as the reverse complement.
GTAACAAATAACTACATGACAATTTAGGTTTATTGTCAACTAAGAATATTCACCATTTGAAAATTTAATATAGTTTTCAACTGTCGAATAACGTGACAAGCTATACATATCTGTTTTTATACGCAGGATGAAAATACTACTTGAGTAGATGATTTATTACATCTGCAATAATTTTCTCTAGTAAGAATTCTTCAGATTCAAGATAAGCTTACTCAGCATTCTCTTCTATTCATTTTGTAAAATATTGTTCGATGCCGGCTCAGTGGTCTAGTGGTTAAGCGCTCGCGCGAGAATAATAGGTCCTGGGTTCGAATCTCGCGAGGCGGAATCGTGGATGCGCACTGCTGAGAAGCCGTTTAATAGGAAGAAACGACCGTCCAGTGCTTCCTAGTTTTCCATGGTGGTCTAGCTTCAATTGATTCACGATTTCAACTACAAAAATATTGTTGAGTGAAAACGACATATTATCCACAATGATAAAAATAAAATCCCATCAGTTTGTGAAGTGATCTATGAGGAAAGCAAAACCAACCAAACACATAATTTGAATTATCCACCGATTAATTGATGTTTGAATGAAGTAAAAAAAGAATGTAAGTTGTTTTATAAACTCGTCATCCTAAATATAAATCAGGGAAAGTTTGGGAACAAATCAAATCCAACTTATTGATTGATCTGTTAGTAGTATACTAAAAATCTTACTGTAATATCAAGGTGTGTTAATTCACTTTGTAATATGAATTTAAATATGTTGCATTAATCTTGTTAAATATAAATCCAACTGACAAATTTCCATTTACTTTAATTGTAAACAAAAATTAAATGTTACAACACAATCATTTTGATGCAATATAACATATTGAAAACGTTTTATTTTATTATCAGTATATAATGTAAATTAAATTGATTAAAACAAAAAGAATCAATCTAAATATTTGTTTTATATTTCTCTTCTCTACAACTTTAGGTCTTGATATGAAAAGTTGGTCAATTTATTTTGATTATAAACGAAGTTGGTTTTTACATAATGGAGAACATTTTGAACGAACTGATGGTGGAATACATGCTGGTAGTGTAGTTGGTATTCGATTTGATTGTAATAGAGGCAGTTTATCTTATTATTTAAATGATCAACCACATGGTCCAATTGCGTTTACTAATTTACCAAGTGGGATTTATTATCCAGCTGTCAGTTTAACAAGAGCTATTCAATTAACTTTACATTCTGGTTTAGAAGCTCCTAGTGAGAGTGAAGAAAGTGATGAAGATAGTTCTGGTGGTGGAACAGGAACTGAAACCACTTCTATGGCAACCACTGTTTTAACCCTACCTTCTACACTACAAAGCAAAGGATTAAGGCAATGAATTTATTGACATGAGTATGTTTTAAATGTTATAATTTTGGACGTATATAAAACAATTATCTTTGTTCTTAGATATTTCAAAATTCATATCCTATTCATCTTATATTTTATTTTTTTTAAAGGTTTAAACGTATTTAACCTTTTAATAATCACAACTTTTAGCTATTAATAATACTGGTCTAGCAATGGATCCTTGTAGAGGGCACTACAACCCTGTTGAGATTACAAAAAAAGCCACTTTGAATGTAACTCGTTTAAATCAAGCATGGCTGCATTTTTTAGGACCAACTATTTGAAATTATGCAGTTTATACAGTTTTCCCAGCAGTTTTTAACAATCTGTTGGCTCTAATCTAGTGGTTCATCGTTTATTTTACTTTCAAAGTAAAGGAAAATAAGTTATTTTATTCAGGTTCCACCCATTTTTCATATCCGGAGTATCCCAGAAAAAGCAACATATAGATTTCACTGATAATAGTTTGTTTGTATAAATTGATGATATTTCTATGTTTGAACATGCATGATGGTAAACATATTTAGCAATAACATTTGGATAGATAAGAAAGATTTTTTTACTGTTTAGCCATCTTTTTTACCGGTTAGCAAATACTGTTTGTAAAACGAAGCCTGTAGTTGGTTCTCATAAGAGGTACCATCTCCTTGTTATTTCAAAAGTGCACTTCACAAATCCCGTTAAGGTTTCGACTCATTTCCATTTTTTCCAGGTAATAATAAGTAAGAAACAGTGAAAACATCTTTTTAAAACACGCTATCACTATGTATATTGTAAATAATAAATAAAACTAACAAGATTGTTTAAGAAAAAATTTGATTCACTGAGGAGGTCAGGTTAAAGGATTTTTTGACTTCCGGTAGTTTACAATAAACTACGTAATCATTATTCTTGTAGAAATTTCTAAAGTAAGTTGTCATTCTACCTTGATAAATGTTTAATTCCCTGAAATATTAAAATATGATGTTTCAATGACATTTTCTTATCTGATATGTTTGAAAAAAAGAATTTCAGTTACTCGGATGTACAAAATCAAGCTCTCTGTTAAACCCTATACATATTTCTTAATAATTTTAGGTGGAATACCTAGTAAGTGATTCAATTTGATAGGTTTCTATGTATTGTTATAAAGCGGAATTGCATTTTTATAAAAAATAATAAACTAAGGCATTTGATTTATAAAATATTGTCACAATACATCTTGTACTTAGTGTACAACATCATTCAAAAGATACTTTTTTGTATTTTGAAAAGTATCATAACAACTACTTCTTAAAATTACATAATTTTATAAAGTGGATAGTGGGATTTTATATATGTAATATTACATCATACTTTATTTATAATATTTCCGGTACATATACGTGAGTTTTGGTTAAGAGTTAAAAAAGAAAATTGGCGAAAACTTAAGTGATTGAATAGAGGTAAGTATCTTATTAATCACCTATAAGTACCTAATATTTATAATTGTTGCTTCACATTGACATATAACTTGATTATATGAACATTGTTAGCTCGACAGATAGAATTTAATCACCCCTAACAGCTCGACAAAATGGCGTTAAATAATGTTGTGTAATGTATTGATTTTTAAGTGCAACAAACGTCAGTTTAATATATATATATATATATGGACATGCATATCTAAATGTCTAAAAACAAGATAATGCCTAAGATTTCTAAAAACCTTACAGTTCAATCACAGGAATCAACGAAACAACCGGATATGAGGTTTAATTTTATTTAAAGCCTATATCCACGAACATGCTACATTTTTAAGATTTTATACTACATTTTATTATCTTGTAAATTGACTTTTTCATAAGTGAAAATTTCTTACGCAAACATGAATTTTAAATTAAACATAATGGATTTACATGTAACGATTCGAGGGACATGTGTATTTAAATCAGATAAATAATCTAAAAAGCAAATAACTATATTTGATTCTTTCAGTTGTTTAATATGCAAGTAGGTTGTTTAATCCGTTTTATGTCATTTTGTGCATTTAGTTCCACTGAATCATCTATGAATTTTACTGAACTTTCTGGAAATTATTTCGTAATAATTTGAAGCTAGTTTTCATTATGTACTAACGTCAGATGAAGAATCAATTAAAACTATGGAGTATTGGCAAAGTTATTGTATTTTATTTCAGAACTCTTAAACATATCGTAATCTCCTCTCAATATTAAGGAATAAATCGAAATTCATTTTCTTTTTCCTTTTTTCCAGATTATTAACTACATAGTCTGCCTGCAAGTTTTTTTCGAATATTTACCTGTAAACAAACCATGTGTAGCTCAAAGTTTCAATCCATTGAAATATTAACTTCAAGCTATCAGTTTGAAAAAATAAATTTAAAATAACCAGCTCAAATAAGATGAAATCTTGTAATATTTCTTCAAGTACATTACGTCATTTGAATACATTTTACAAATATATAATTGACTTTGTATCAGTATCCATGAGAACATTAAAATCCTAATGTTTATTTCACTTTTTTTTTGATGTTTTAAGTAATTTGAATTTCATAAATAATCTGATTATGATATACATTTTCTTTTGTATAAATTAAATAATATACGAATTCTATGCTTTTATTTATTATTTAAAGTTTTATTGTTTTTTTTTTTGGTGAATATAAAAATTTTACATAAAATCTGTTAATGAATCTATAAAATAATAATAATAATAACTTATTAATGTTTTGTTTATTTAAATTGAATATTGAATTGTGAACATTTAGTCATTTATAAACTTATTTGAAGAAAAAAAATAAACAAAATGAAAAAACTAAAAAAAAAATAAATAAACAAATAAGACTTGGTCATAAATAGATGAACCCACACCGTACATATATATATATATATATATTTATGTACAAATGAAAAACAGCTGGCTTTTTTTGTTTATATTTTATTAAATCTTATACAATGAACACAACAGAATTCAAAATATATATAGATTATACTTTGAAATATATTAATAAAGTAATCAATTATTGATGATCATAAATCTTTTCCTCTCATGTTTTTCTTTTTTTTTCTTTCTTTCTCTATTGATCAAAAATGTTTGTTTTTCCTAAATTTTTTTGTCTTATTTTTTATGTGTATATTTTTTATTTATATTGATTAGAAATGGATTATATATGATATATATATATATTTCATTTCGTTTTATTTGAATGTTTAATCCTTTGATTATATTAACATGCTTTTTTCATGATAAAACTGTTGGTAAATTATTAATCAATTTTTTTTGTTACGAAGTCTTCTTATCAGAGAGAGTTTTGGGGAGATCTCAGTATTTCTATAGTTGAGATCATGAATCAATTGAAGCTAGACCACCATGGGAAACCTGAAAGCACTGGATGGCCGTTTCGTTCTATTGTGGGACTCCTCAGTAACGTGCACCCACGATCCCGCCTCACAAGATTCGAATGTGTCGCTCAATTTCGTAAATCGGTTGAAGTTAGGCATTAACACCGTTGAATGCCGGCCGGCTCAGTGGTCTAGAGGTTAAGCGCTCACGTGCGTGACTGATCAGTCCTGGGTTCGAATCTCAGGAGGCAGGATCGTGGATGCATACTGCTGAGAGTCCCACAATGGGACGAAATGGCCGTTCAGTGCTTCCAGGTTTTCCATGGTGGTTTAGCTTCGATTGACTCATGATCTCAACTATGAAAATACTTATTCTTCTTTTTTTCTATGCATGTTTTCTTTAAAAAAAAACAATTTAATTATGTTTGAAACGATAATAGTAATAAAAATATACTTTTTCACAAGTAAATCTGTTGTAGGACTGTGTAATATGGTTGTTTTGTTTTTCCTTTAAATATGTCAATGTAATTTGTATGTTTGTGTGTGAATTTATCTTTTAAATCTTATTCCATATGATCATTTAATGAAATCATGAATTTTTCTTTTTTTTAATTAGTAATATATGTACACAAATATTTGTCGTTGCTTCTTTTTTTCTATCTAAAAGTCAAATAATTTGTTCAGGGAAGAATCAAAATATATAACTTGACCAGTCACTTGAGAAAAAAAAATCATTCATTCCCTTATATCTGGTTTAAAATAGATTAACTTATCAAATCACAATGATCATTTATTTCTATTGATAATTTGAAATCTTATTGATGTTGAGAACTGTAATTAATTAGATACTGGTCAATTACAGCCTTTAACATCAATAGTAAGCTCCAAATAACCGATATATATGAATTAAAACTGTCCCCATTTCACAAAACAATGGCCATCGGGACTTAGTAGCTAAGCTGATAGCATGATGAGGTTTGAGGTGAACAGTAGTGAATTCGAATCCCGGAGTGTACATCAACACTAGAATACAAGTATATCCAGTTGATGAGTCTCAAATGGGACGAAACACATCCGAGATCCTACTACCAGCCTTTGTCCATAATCATTAGTGTTGAATTGTTTAATCTTAAATATTTTAATACTTGGATATTTTTATCTCACGAAACCAAACAATCACCATTCAAATGTGCTAATGCATTGTAATCAAAGGGTTTTAGGGATATCAACTCAGGAAAGTAGAACGATGATCATTTTTAAGGTAACTTATAAATTTTGATGGTGGAATTTATTCTACCCTCCTTTTTCACTAAGTTTACTAGTTTGGCTTGTAAGGTTAATGAAATTGCGCAAAAATAATAATAAATACAAATAAAGTTATGAAACCTTATCGATGTGACCGTTAGTTTCTATCCATTAAATGAAGTTTTAAAACAGCAAAATGTCTACCAATAGATTGGAAATATTGCTTATAAGTAAATGATCGTGATTTACAGAAAACATTTTTCATCTTTGGGGACTTGCTTCGCCTAAATTCGAATAAAGTATTATAAAGACAGTGAACTAAAACTTTGATAGATTTTGTGTTAGTAATGAAGAGGCGTTGTTACTAGTTATTTTATAGAATGTAAATATAAAAATATTTACATTATGAAGCAAATTCTAACAAACTTTAACAACGATAGACAAATAAACTGAAAAACTGTGAAATAACCGATATGTTACTAAAAATAGTTATTACGTTACGTTCCTTACTAAAACAAATTATTTGTCTATGCTTTTCTGATAAACTGTAAGAAACGTTGGTTGTCATATTGATAAATTGCGTAGTTTTTGGAGACGAGAGCTTAGTAAATTTCGCGCCTACCGAGAATAAATTAAAAGCCTTAATTTATTTACACTTTGTTAATGCTTAAATCAAAAGTTATTCTAGTCACTGACCGTTTACCTTTACCTAGATAATCTATCAGTTATCTGCCGATACATTTTCATTAAATTTAAACTTGATCGACTGAATAAGAAAATGCCTCTTTTTAAGAAAACATAAATACAGTGTAGTGAAAACTTAATTTGTGAAGTATGTAAGAAAACAGAAAGCTCTAATTTAAGTGAAAATATGATAATACTACATTTAGATAATCGGTGAGCATGAATAGTCCAGTTGTATTAAAGTTCACCTACCTCTCATATTGAAATACTCTCCCTTGATGAATAAAGTAATTTTCAGTATATTAATTCATTTAGAAGGATATCCTACAATCAAACAATTTAATAAATCCGCGGGCTAGGACTGTTAAATTAACATAAATCATCATAAATTTCCATAGAATAAAAAGCAAAGTCCTATTGTTATAACAGAATTTAAATATGACTAATCCGTAACATTGTTTATTCCATTATTACGATAACTGTAGTAGTACGTTTGGTATCACCCAATTAAATTAAGTTTCATACAAATAGTTCTTTTTATCAATTTGAATAGGCAAAATTTATTTATTTGAAATAATATTTCAACACATTATTTAGGCATATTCTTCAATAAGAGAATCTCGGACAAACAATTGTGTATGTAATGACCGAAACATCGATTTAAGCTCATATATAGTTGTCCGGATAATACATCCTCTCGCAACTCGAATCTACATTTTTCCAAGAGCATAAATTTAACCAACATCTTAATCGTTTACTGACACTGATTTCTAAACAAAAATAAAATTAGATCGTTCAAAGCAAATCTTCCGCTTTCAAAATAGACTTCAATGCATTTGCAACTAATGTAATAGCTAAATAAGATACTGTCTACATTTACTTGACTGTCTTTAGCCAACCGAAGCCCTGGATGAAAAGTATTAAATGTCTTTAGTAAATAGCTAGGTCAACTATCAAAAGTGATTTTATCATCACTAAAGTTTTCAGAATCGTCAAAATACTTTAGTTTATTCAAATAAATGATTGTATTTTTTAGAATTTATAAGAATCATCCAAAAGGGATCACGGTAAGTGGGCAATCATTATGTCGTACTCAGTTGAATTAATCGCCATTTGACAGAATGAAAACTTACTCAAAGATTTCAGATTATCAGTTTATTCATGGCAACTTTAGTTAAATTGTATTTGGGGAAGGTATTATCAAGGCAAATTGTTTTGAAATGCAGACTCTAACTAGATCCTACAATGAGTTTTTACCTTATTATTAAAAACGGAAAAATATTTAATACTGAATTGTCACAGGTTATATAGAAAAAAATAAGATAGGTATCGCAAAACAGATTTGCCTTATGAAAGTCTATTGAAATCTAACTAACTCATTGTACGTATGAAGTAAAATTTAAGACTCTATGGTAAATTTGAGAAGTTGCAGCTAATTTTGTGCAAATCTTCTTACGTTTCATACCTACTTAGTCAAAGGTACTGATATTTCACTCAAAATATATCTGACTAATAAAGTTTAAAGAAATGATTTCTTCATAAGTTATACAAAACAAAAAAGACAATACTTACTGAATACAGCAAGTTAATCACTGAAGCATACCTTGATTTTAAAATAAAATACTAAAAACTGTAAAATGAGTAAACTCGGTGGAAACCAATGGCTGGAGTTGAAAATATTACTGAAATTGATCTATATTCGGCATACTTTAATTGCCAAACAGAGTAGACATTTTGTTTGTAAATAAAATAGAAACCAAATATATTTTTTTTCCAGATCATTTTTACTTGGCATTTTCGATTGTTCTTTCATAGCACCTGTTTTTATATTAGTTAAAAATTGACGCTTCTATGCCAAGGGAGTATAAAAACCCCCATAAATTATTTAAAATATGATTTATGACTTTTAAATGGACGGTAATCTGTAGCCGTGTTATGAGTTGTTACTCTATTTACGCAAAGTTTTTCAAACAAATGTTGAGTTAGAAACTATGAAAGAAAGTAGGATGGGTTTTGAAATAACTATGGACAACTGTAAATCTATTATGAGAGTATTTATACAGCTGAGAAATTTTAAGAACTTTGGTTGTATTTTGTTGTATATCTATAAATGTTGCTAAAAATTCTGGAAAAACTGAAAATTGACTGACTTTGTTTAAGCTACACATTGACTAAAATTTAACTGACATTAGCGGTCTCTCAAAGTCCTTAGATTTTTAAGGTTGCTAGTATTAATATAAATATCAGTTGATCAACATGATTAGATTAACCTTGATGTTAAGGTTTTTGTAGAGTTTTCAACCACAGATTTCGTCCAGAGTTCACGAGCTGCGAATTTATTAAACCCTGATAACCAGTTAGAAAGTCACAATAGTTCAATCTGTGAACAGTAGTAATATTAAGTAAAAATATTCAGTAACATTTATAGTGTTAGATTTTCGAACAAACCACCAGTGACACAATTAGATAGAAAATGCTGACACAGTTTTTTCCGAAATTTCAGATACACATCAGTTAGGATATTAAAATGTTTTATACTTATAAATAAAAGGTGTATTGCGTTCCATTCCTTTACATAGTATACAGTTATAAGCTCAAGGTACAAAATAAATTTCATTTGTATTTCACAAATACACTTGATATTCCATATCACTCTAACTTAAATTCATATAAAAATACTTTTGAAGTGTTTATATCTTGTAGATTAAGTGGCTGTCTTAAATAGAACAAAACAACTTAAAGAGTATATCACATAGAATACAATGACTTGAATTGGTTAGTTTGTTACTTAACGATTTAGTTGTTGGTGATTTTGAGTGTTAAGTTTTCCAATAGGAGTGTGGATGTATTCAGTCAACTCTTTGAATCCATTGTAAATAAGCAGACGCATTATTTGAGGCTTTAATCTTTTACATCTATGGAAAAATCTGTGATAGTTGATAAGTATTATCTGAAACTATTTAAGACATTACACTTAATTCATATGACGCTAAAAATATGAAAGAAGTAATCTACATGTCCTCAGAATTCCTATTCTCTCCTAAATAATATTACTTAGGCAATAATTACTACTAAGTATTAATTGATAAAAAAAATTCTTGTTTCACCATCTGCAAAGATACATATACTTACATATTTGGACACTGGATCATATGAGAGAAGACTTGTTATTTCCCTGGAGATCGTAGCTATGTCCTACTGACGAATGCCAACTAACATGAAACCCAAGTATAGGTTATTTCTCAATTAAGCCATTCACCTGATATTAACATGTATTTGTTTTTGCAGTTTAATTCATCATAAGCAAAGATAGATGATGGTTAGCAGTAGAATCCAGGACGCACGTTTCGTACTATACGGTACTCATCAGCTGGATGTACACGCATCCCAGTGTTAACGTTCCCACCGAGACTCGAACCTAGTACCATTCACTCCAAATGCCATCACGTTACCAATTGCAGCCCTAAACATCAATGGGAAGATTCAAACAAACAAAACAAAATGAATTCAATTAATCATAGTTTTTTAGAAATCTGCTTACATAAATATGAAGCTAACAAGAACCTTAAGACTGTAATGAAAGTATTCAACTTCTCGGCTTAATAGATTTCCAATTATTTGGTTGAGATTCATGTCAGTGATCATTTTGTTCTTATGAATACATTGGCGTACACCAACTTCTTGAGTGTAATATAAAAGAAACTGAAAATAATAATGTCATTTTATATGACATAGTAGACTGTTTTTACCTTGGGAAATGTATTCATTACGTTTATAAGTGAAAAGATTATTTATATGTCAATTTAACCAACGATAGGAGATACATTTACATAGAAAACCTAGAACAGTAAAAACATCTTATTCTCCATTGATTTAGATTTATTAACAAAAAATCTTGATTAAACATTGAAAATTGATATTAACAAGATTAATAGTACTAGAAGTAGTATAAAAAGTAGACAGTTAAATGAAATGATTGACAAATGCTTGTATCTCTTCACTGATCTATCTTTTTATTATCTTACTATGTTAACAATAAGTCGTTAAATAAAATTCTATTATATGCTATTGTCCATTTGTTCTTTCAGTTTGGCTTTTAATCAATACATTTTAAGTTAACATGAAATTATGATAGGATTATATAAGTAGAATCATAGCTACTGTAATATTTATTTAATTTAAACTTAAACTAAACTGGACTGTAGAGTTAGTGGTTTACAACCTAAAATCACATAACTGACAGATGGATAAGGATACTTCAGTATATATGGATTAATACGATGAGATATTGTCTTCAGTTAACTGAGGATTTTATAAGCTCTTTTCTTTAGCAACTATACAACCTTATGAAAACATTTCATTAATAAAAGTTTAAATAACGAATCATGTTTAATATGAAACAGAAATACACTCAACATTAGGAACTTTTTTATAAAAAAGAATTCTAGTATAAGAACTCTCGTCTAAATTAGAGCGAATAGTTTCACAGTATTTGAGTGCCGAGTTGATGTAAGACATTAAATAGGAATAATAAATATTTGTAAAATCTCAGAGAATGAATTTGTATTTGTAAAATCTCAGAGAATGAATTTGTAGTACAAATTCATTCTCTGAGATTTTACAAATATTTATTATTCCTATTTAAGAATTTTAGTAGTTAAGCGCTCGCGCGTGAAACTGATAGGTCCTGGATTCGAATCTCGCGAGGCGGGATCGTGGATGCGCACTGCTGAGGAGTCCCACAATGGGGCAGAAATACACTCAACATTAAGAACCTTTTTCATAAAACAGAATTCTTGATCAATAAAATTAACACTTGCTATTAATAACCTAAACTGTATTTCACCGTCAACCACCTATAAATATCATGATCTATGTTTACATGTACCTTGAGGTCATTTGACACTGTCTTTCTATCATTCTATTGATATAAGAATAAATATTCGAAAGTATACCATAGTTCACTTATAAATATTGAACTAAAATAAATGTTGAATACAGCCATTTAGTACTTTAAATTATAAGTCAATAGAATATGTTAAGGGTATTTAAAAGATTAAATCCAAAATATTTATAGAACATTTATGATAAAATACTTGGAAAATATTTTAGCATCATATCAATTCTATTAAGTTCCTTTCAATCAAATAATTTTGTAAACTTTCATTATGATGTCAATAGTATCTACCTTGTAACCCGTTTAATTCTAAGCAATCGGAACCTAGCATAGACAACAAACAGCTGTTTATTTTTTTTATTATGAATTTAGTTTATTTTGTGACTGCATTGATTGATTGATACAAACAAATTAGACAACTAGTCTCTACTGATATTGTAGTGAACAAAACACTGGTTGGGGACAATCGAATGTATTTAAGCAAAGATTACAGACTATCTCAATAAATTCTGATTACCAAACAATGAACAGTCAATTTGCAAATTAACAACCAATTGTTTCAATCTTCACTGTTTCTTCTCTTATTCCATTGCTCATGCATTTTCCAGACGTTTGCGTTTCATTTCAGTTCTTTCCTCATCGGTCTTCTGCCAAAATACATTCTATGTCTGACCCACACCATATACTACTTATATGGATATAAGTAGACCACACCACAATATTCCTTTAATAGAGATGAGTAGAACGCTTATGACTGTCCAGTTTATTTCAAGCCAACCAGATTCTTCGTGAAACGTATTTGTATATTTTGAGCGCCTTTCATTATTTGTCTAATAGTTCCTTTTCTCATACAACGTCATAATTATTCCTTAAACTCCCAGGGCAGAGTTTAAATGGTTTGAATAATTTTTTCTGGTTCGCGTTTTTCAGCGAGTTGGTTTTCTATGGGATGGGGTCGCTAACTTGATGCCCAACCCTCCTTCTTTATCCGGGCTTGGGACCGGCAGTAGCCCCCGGAGGAGCTACAGGTGGAGTTATTTACTAACATTACAATATAATATTTTAAATCCAAACAGCTTTTTTTCGGAAAAAAATTTAATTACATATTAATAAACTGTTTTTATTCTTTGATTTTATGGTAAAATTCTTCTTTTTTCCATTCTAGATGGATATTTTCAAACTTCCGGCATTAAGGAGGCTTATCATTTTTATTTTACTTTTGTTTTTTTTATTTTTATTTTAAAAAGAGCGTGAGAAACGTATTAATTACTGTAGTTTAAAATGTAAACTAAATAATGAATGATAACAAAAACTTATGTTACCTGATTTACACATAAAAACTTCATACACACATACATATATAATTATTTCAACTGATGTACACCATAACTGTTTTTTTATGATGCATTCACTCGTTTAAAACACTGATTGTATATTATATTCAATGGATAATTGATTCCCATAATCTAAATGTTAATATTGAAATTTCAATGTTCAATTGTGTCATATAAGTGACATGAAGCTTATTTTAATAAGCAAGGCGTACCTGCAATCTTGAGGGAACTGGTGCTCCCTGACGGACTCGATCCCGTGTCACTCAGCTTCACAGTCAGAGACGTTACCACTGAGCTATTCGGGTCGCGACCGACCTCCTGTAGGACTGAGATGTAATCACAATTGGTTGATCACTGGGTGGTGATCAATGTCATGCGTGTCAAGTCCTTCTTAGTGCTGATCGAATGCTATCGATCTCTGTTTTATATTTCTTGTAAATTAGAAGTTAGTATGGAAAAAGATACACTTCTGAAATATTCCAGTAAGTCTAACTGTTAGAAAAGAATGTAATCGTATAACTGACTTAGTCTGTAAACCTGCTCTATCGATTGAGACAAGATTAAACTTATTTTTTCATTGGGACAATCAATTTAAAACTCTAATCCTGAGATGATAAAGTTGGTTTTTTGTTGAGTTTAACAGATGGTAATGAACTGTATCTTTGATGGGTTAATTTTAAAAATAACAAAATTTTTGACAGGAATCCAATTATATCACAAAAATTTGTAATATATTTTATTTATGAGAAAATAAATTAAAATTGCTTATTACCATAAGAATTAAATGAATTTATAAGTGTAACTAGTTGGGAAGAAAAACAAAACTTCTTGATGACATATTTCCATTTTTGATTCTGAAGACAAAGAAAACCACTATTAAAGAAAGTCAACAGATTACCACCATAAACGGTTTTCCACACTATTTATAGCTTATAATGAAAGTAGTTACCACTTAAATTCAAACATTACAGTAGTTTGTATATTTTCCTCCCTGTATGAAATACAATTGGATCAGAATCTATGCGCCAAATATACCATATGATAATGAGAGATTTCATAGGACCAAAATCTGTTCAAAAGCTTTTTCGGATGACGATGAAATTTAGCTTGTCACTGTTAAAAAAACATGTTTTTACCTGGACTTTGAGTATTACCCAGTGAAATAGATATGAAACCGGAATTTGTTAGAATAACGGATATTTTATGCTAAAATTCTTTTACTATAGAAAAACAAAAAAACATTGAGCAAAACTGGTATTGTTGCAATGTGTTTTCGACTAAAACTTCTAGCTTCGGCTCAGTATGAGTTTCCTGATCCAAACTATTCAACAACTCCACACTTGAGTAAAAAAAGTTATTCAATCTCGAGTACTTTGAACAAATTTCCATTTAATGTTAGTTATTAATAAAAATTTCACTTAAATCTAATAGTATCTTAGTCCCTTAACAACATGAAATGCATCTAAAGTCATTCTTAATTATAATAATCGTAAAGACATTATGAGACATTTTTCTTTCAGATTAACTACTCATTCTAGATACAAGTTATTGACAATCGTCATATCTATATAGTTGAAATCATGAGTCAATTGAAGCTAGACCAACATGGAAAACCTGGAAGCATTGGACGGCCGTTTCGTCCTATTGTGGGAATCCTCGGCAGTACACATCCACGGTCCCGCCTCTCGAGATTCGAACCCAGGACAAATCACCGGGCCCAGATGACTTACCTCCGGCTCTTTTTAAAGATGGTGGTGACTTTCTTGCCAAGGAATTGACTATGTTGTTTACAAAGGTTTGGGAGCTAGAAAGTGTTCCAACATCATGGAATAAGTCAATAGTCGTCCCTATCTTTGAAAAGGGTTCACGTCGTTCCTGTAATACCTATCGGGGGATAAGTCTACTTCCGATTGCGTCCAAACTATCGGCTTCTGTCATTCTTCGTAGACTGTTTAAAACACGAGAACGATTGACTCGCGAGGAGCAGGCTGGTTTTCGTTCTAGTCGAGGATGCATTGATCACATCTTCACCCTCCGCCAAATGTTAGAACACCGTCATACTTATCACAGGCCAACAATCGTTGGGCAGCCTTCGATTCGTTGGACAGGATTGCTCTCTGGAATTGTCTATTGAAGAAGGGTGGGCCTGAGAAGTTTATTAACATCTTAAGGGCCCTGTATACGAACACCTCAGATAGAGTGAGGGCATACAACCACCTTTCTCCCTTGTTCCATTCAAGCAGTGGAGTTAGGTAGGGTTGCCCAATCTCACCATTCCTCTTCAACTTTGCCATCGATGACATTCTGGAAACAGCTCTGATGGATGTGAGTAACAGCGGTATAGATCTGTTGCCTGGAGAACGACTTCTCGACCTTGAGTATGCGGATGATATTGTCTTACTGTGCGATAATGCCCAAGGCATGCAATCCGCACTTAATCAGTTGGCAATCAGTGTCCGCAGGTACGTCATGTGCTTTGCACCCTCCAAGTGCAAAGTACTCCTACAAGACTGGCGGGATTCTCATCCTGTACTCACCCTGGATGGTGAGCAGATTGAAGTAGTTGAGAAGTTCGTGTATCTAGGTAGCTGCATAAGTGAGGTGTTGGCGTGAGTGATGAGATCGATGCACGCATAGTGGAAGCAAGAACGGCTTATGCCAATCTGGGCCATCTTTGGCGCCTTCGTGATGTTAGTCTGGCTGTAAAAGGTCGGATCTACAACGCGTCGGTGAGAGCAGTTTTGCTCTATGCTTGTGAAACCTGGCCTCTCCGAGTTGAGGATGTTAGATGTCTCTCTGTGTTCGATCATCGTTGTCTCCAAAGGATTGCTGACATCCAGTGGCAACACCATGTTAGTAATGCAGAGGTTAGGCATCATGTGTTCGGGCCCAGTGACGATAATTCAATTGGTGTCACCATCTTGAAACACCGACTTCGGTGGCTTGTACATGTTCTACGAATGTCGTCCCAGAGACTTCCACATCGTGCATTATTTGCCGACTCTGGGACTGGTTGGAAAAAGCGGAGAGGTGGTCAGTGTATAACATGGTGTCGTGGTATGAAAGAAAGCTGCAAAGGGCTAGCTTCTGTTGGTCCTTCACGACTCCCTGGATGGGGTCCGAGAGATGGTGCAACACAGTGGCTAGAGACGTTATCAGATATGGCTCAGAATAGAAGCCAGTGGCGAGCCCTCTGTAACCTTCTTTTACTTTCTTCATAAAGAGTGGTTATAACTTTCTTAACTGAAAGAGTCTTCTGGTTGTACATTTCAGTTCCCCCCATCATTACTCTTCGCTTTTTTCTCATCCTATTTTTTTATGTATACGCATCTTCCCCCTTTCACTTCCCATTCTCATTGTTTTGTGTGGCGCATATGTATCTGGTGCCCCTTTGTACCAATATGTATGTGTTTAAATAAATGAATAAATAAAGGACCTTCGGTTCTGCGCATGAACGCCTAACCACTAGACCACGGAGCTAACATCCATTGGTGTTAATACCTAACTTCAATCGGTTCATAATAATAAGTCATTTTGAACTGCTTCATTATGAATTCCTATTTCATCCATTCTCCAATCTTTTCATTCCTGAGACAGAAATAGTTTATGATTATTTGATAAATCAAAACTATTTATGTGTATAGCACTGTTATTGCTTTCTTATAATATATCCCAGACAAAAGAAATTGAGTAATCAGTTTTAAAATGAGTTATCCCATTTTGGTTGTTTTTCTGTGCATTGTGTCGTGCTACTCAATAATAATAAGTAGTTTGATGTCTTTCAGCCATTTTATAAGTTTTTTCGGACAACCATGTTCTATCTCTTCACATAAAATACAATTAAAAACTTACTTCATTCTAAAATGGTTCCCTACTTTAAAGATGTTAGGCCTGTTTCGTTTTCTTTAGTCACTAAAAATTTGACTTCATACCATTCTAGATATTTTTCTAGTGCTTAGTATTTGCTGAAATGGACTTGACCAACTGTGTTCATAGTGTGAAATTTCTTAATGAGACTACGATATTTAATTACGATTTTTAATCAAGTTACTTTCACTTAAACGTCACCAAAGGTAGAAAAACTGAGAATTAAGCTTAAACAAACATTGATACACAAGAGACATCCAATGATTACTAATAGTGACTTTATTCGATATTATTCGTTTGATACATCAATAGGAAGGGTGTAGTGAGCTGGTACCTACTGCGTTTCTGACGCCTAAAAAGCTTCCCTACATTTCCATACTAGTTATAAACGTATCCGACGGCCTTTTTTTGAAGATAACCCGTCATCGCTAGAGTGTACTATACAGCCAAAGTTACCGGTATTGATAAATGTTCATGCCATACTAAAGACGAAAACAACATGTAAACGATTGTCTCACAATCCATCATATCTACTAACTTACATGATGGTGCAAAAATATTGACATTGGGGGAAGCAGTCCTGCCTTATAAATAATAGTGGTTGTGTGTAAACCAAAATATCTGTGGAAACAAACTAAGTTTAGTGACCAAATAAAACCAGATGTTAATGCCCACCTTCCACCACACTCAAGCGCATGACTGAAACGAGTCAAAAAACTGATCGACACTTAGTCTTTTTGGTTTTTACAGAGAAACTGTCTTGGACGAATTCTTACGTTTGTTGAAGCCTCAGCCATACGGAGATCCAACCTTAGTGTTATTGATTTGATTTTAATACCCAAATTGGCGTTGTATATGTTAATTTATTTGGTTTTCTCTTCGTTTGACATATATCTTGTCAAGTTAAAGGATGATCAGTTCCTTTGAAATATATTGTTTTAATACTGCACATGGTTCTGACGAACTTCGTATGATCATTGCACTACTTAGATTAAACATACGTTTCCTTTTATCATGAAACATCTTACAGAATTCACTAAATTGCTATACGGTTTGCGTAAGGTAACAAATTTCCTTAGTCCCTAGTCGACTTTGCAGAAAATATGCTATACTGTTTGGAAAGTGTTTGTTATTACATATCAGTAAATTATATTCAGAACTTACTACATTCATTTTGTATTACATGCCTTCATCATTATCTACTGATCAACATGAAGGTATTACGGTAATTTGGAGTTAAGTTGATTGGTTTGGAAGTGGATTACTGTCACATCCGATAAAGATTAAGTGAATGGTAACTCCTAGAAATTGTTTATGGACTATTACATATATATATATATATATACTTATTATAATGAACATTCGTTCGACTCATTAACTGTTATTATACGATTTACTATTCGTAATATATTTTCCACTTATTATTTACAGTCCCTCATACTCACAGTCACTTTTGGCTTGATCATGTAATTTTTATTTTTCATTTCATGATGTGATACGGTCTCGTCTCCTTGTTTTGTCACGTGATATTAGACAAGACCATACGATATAACAATTATTTAGTTCGTTACTCAGCCATCGTGATTTTACACTTTTGAAGTTTCATATATTTCCACATGAAGTAAATCTCAAAAAAGAACGAATCTAGAATGATTCATAATTTTAGATCCTTTATATAATTGATATCGATTGGTTAGTATACCTTATATCTACAGAGATGCTCCAGTTTATTGACTCTGAGTTATTGCCATAACTTCGCTTATGACTTTAAGTGGCTTTCATAGTTTTTTCCCACATTTTTCTAAACCTTAACTAAAAGAAGTCTCTATTTTCTGCTGACATTCAGTCAATCAAAAATAGGTAAAGATCATAGTGACTACAAAATCATAAATATTTCGGGTCTCATTTTGATAGGACTATCTGCTTATCGTAAAAAACTCTTTGAAGTATATATTCGAATGAAAATCTCTATCACTAACCATATTCCCAAAGCTTTCTTGTCTCGGGTTAAAAATATAGACTATAGTATGAAATTATAACAACGATCCTAAATCATTTGTTCAGAAAGCTGCTTGGAATACTTTTGAAATCATTATCTGAAAGTAGAATACTTTAACGCAGTTTTTCAGATCCGTTAAAAATATCAATAGTGTAATAGGGTTACTATACTCAAACAAAGCTTGTCCGACTACATTGTTTCAGATATATCGTAGAAGACCAATTTATCTTAATGTCATTTATCGTTATTTGAGTTCTAGAATGAAGGTTATTGAAATGAGTATTTATATACCAAAAACATTTGAATCATTTAGTATAGCCATATCAAAAATGCACTGTAATGAATAATATAAAACAAAAATAAGTAAGTTGGAAAATTGAATTCATGAGTCAATTCGAGCTAGAACACCATGAGAAACCTGGAAGCACTGGATGGCCGCCTCGCTCCAGGATGAAACTCCTCAGCAGTGCGCACTCACGACCCCGCTCGCGGAATCCCGACCCAGGAACTAACAGTCTCGCGCGCGGACGCTTAACCTCTAGACCACTGAGCCGGTATCAAACGGTGTCGAATAATCGCTTTTTTAGCTAGAGTATGTTTGGTTACAACAAAGAGTTTAAAACAAAAAGTATATAATATTGTGAGAAATTCTAATCTTATATCCAGTTGACTTGTAGATATTCAGTCGTTCGCTAATATTAATATTCATCTTCAAAATTTCATCATCAGTTTAGTCCCTACGTCATTTTATCCATGGATGATATAATTTGTGCATGAAATTCACTGTAATCCCTTCTTTTCTCCCGAAGGACAGTGGAGTACAAAAATATATAAAATACCGTGGTGAGTCCCTTTTTGGTTTTACTGTAGTTATCTTGGTCACAAACTATGTGGATAGCTGGAAAATAGGTAATTCAGAAGTTAATTTCTAGCTAGCTCAAGTATTACTGTAGATTTTGAATCGCCGTACCATATGAAGTCATTTTGATGTTTTTTAAAACTTACCATGAGGATAATCAAAGTCAGTTAGGAGAAAGTATAATTTATGGACAAACCAATGAAATTAAGAATATCAAGTCTTGGATTTGGGCGCGCAATTCATTCATCCATATTGTTAAGTAGCATTATGGGATTATAGTCGATATCAGATCATGGTGAAAACCCTTACTTTAATTCATAACCTTAAATTCTAACTTTAAATCCTAATCCTATTTCCTCACATGAGTTTTTAGTCCTCTTTTGACCCTGGTAAGTAGGAAAGTTGTCTCAAGGTCACCTTAGCGTCACTCAAAGGTCGTTCATAAATTACAGCCCCATTGTCAGTTACTCCTTCATTGTATTTACTACATCAACAGTGAACATTAACTTTAAGAGACATATATGCTAACAAAAGAACACTATTAGTAAAAGTAAGCTAATCTTGCAACCAAGACAATAACAAAACCAAAAATGACAGCCTTAACTATTTTTATCATATTATGATGCTTTTTGAGAAAATTAATCACCTAACTCCATATTTAGCATCAACTATACAAGTCTAGTTTTATTGATTAGTCATCCAATCACAAATAAGATTTTGTGACCTTGTTAAATTTTGCTATGTTATTTAACTCGACTGATTTTCTATTGGTTACTTGAGGCAGTAAAGTCATACTACTGGCCTCGCCCAGCGATTGATAAATCTTGAGCCTTAAGACAATTATAGATAATTTTCAGGCTATCTGAAATGTCTACTTAGCAGGTATAGTAGCTTCATGAGAGTTGGAGAGCATCTCAATCTGAAATGGTGGAGCCGTCAACAGCTTACATTACAGCTAACAATTTACCTCCAGAAATTTTATTGCGTGTTTTCAATTATCTCGATACTGATGATTTAATTAATTGTATTGATGTATGCTCTACTTGGAGACAAACAGCGCTTGACAATTGTTTATGGCAAAGAAAGTTGGTAATAATTTTAAAAACTCAATGGTCTACTCTTATATGTGATTCTAAACCCAAATATGCTCCAGACCTACAAAGGCTACAAACAGTTCATCCTCACAAAATATATCGCTTCCTTAAGAAATATGTTCCTCAACACTTACTTGGTGACCAGAAAGAAGCATCAAAAGTCCAACTTTTGATCAATAAGATCAATCAGCTTAGTCTTGCTTCGGCCCCACATGAAGGTCAATCAACTAGTCCTTTATCTTTCTGTGAATTATTTTGGAAGTGGTGGAATAATTTTAGACGTAGATTGTCCATCTACCATCCTTCACATCCGAATGATATAAGCCGTCAGCGTTGTCGATTTGCAGTGTTTGGACCTGGTTTTGACCAGAGAGCTACAAGTTGCTTGTTTAGTAAATTGGTTGATGTAAAAACCAAATCATTTGAACCATTAAATATGATACCAGGTCGAATGGGCTTTGGTGCTGGACTTACACTTCGGCTACATAATCAAGCGCAAATGGCAGCATTAGATTCTTCTGTATATTTTCCTGAGAAAACATTTAAACATTCAAAAAATGATTATAAAAAATCTATTCTGAAGGAGACATATACACCCAATTCACAAGCTATCAATTATTTAAACGATTTCATATTTGATTTACATTATCTTTATTCTTTAAGTGGACATTTAAGTCATAAGTTCAATAGTCAACCGGAGCGAATTCATGCCAGTCGTCTATTTACTTATTCAAATGATGTAAATATCTCAGACATTCACTCATCATCCTTGAATGGATTAATTGTAAGTAATGAAATGAAATGTTTATTACACGGTATTTGTGGAATAATTTACGCCCTTGATGCTAGAGAAACAACTGAACAAGCTATTTACTTATATATTGAACTAAAAACTGTATTAAAAGGTTTTCCTAATGAAATAGCACATAAAGTACCGATTGTCATCCTATATATTATGCCAATTGAAGATATTTTACAAAATAATAATACAGAAAACTATATTCATTCAGATTCTTTGGAAGATTCTACTAGAACAAATGAAATCTATTTAAATCGTGATAGTTACAGTGGTGCAAATTACACATTCTCATGGTGTGGTTCATTGTTACAACCTTTAACATGTTTACATTTATTTGAATTTCAAAATCCATGGCGTTTACAAAAATGTGCCAGTAATGATATTAAAGCGGTTATTCAAAGTTTAATGTGGTTAAAATCTAAACATCCAACTATTCATGATGCAATAAATTCAACTAATATGAAACGTGCAACTTCCACAACATATTGATTTTATAATTAACAACCATAATTGATTACTATGATAGAGATGCTATGAAAGTTTCTATTTTTTATTCTTCCTTAAAATTCTTGTTTTCCTTCAACGATAAGAAAAAACAAGTCAGTAAAAAAAAATGTTATTGTTTGTTTTCACCAATAGTCTTTCATTTATTTTCATTAATGACTATTTTGTTTGATAAAGAGTTAAAGAGAGATAGAAAAACAAAGAGTAGATGTAACTAAATACTTTCTATTGTTCATATGATTGTTTGTTGAGATATTGTTTTTCTTTCAAAAGGAAAGATAATGTTACAAAATGAATGTTTACTTATTTGTTTAACCATTTTCTTTCTATAAATAATCTGTAGAAATACAATTCACTACGATGTACATAGGGATAATTTGTAAAAATCAGATTTTTCTCTCTTAGTTAAATAGATAGATAAACAATTAGTTGAAATGGCTTGCTGAGAACAGTCTTATACAGATAATATTATACAAAGTATAATTTGAAGTTTATGTTATACTGGTGTAATTTTTCATTGTTTTTAAAGAATGATGAATAGTCAAAATGTTACTTTGAAAAGATGTTACATCCTTGCAAAATAAGTAAATTGTCTTTGCTTAGTCATCATGAACTGATGAAATTTATCGGATCATCCATTACCTATGGATTTAAAAAAGTCAGAGGTGAAACAATCGTAACTGATGATACTGAGTGATGACTACGCTGCCATAGGAAAGAATTGAAAATAAACAAAATACGATATATTGTGTTTTGATTCAGTAGTTTAAACATATTATGTTAATAGTGGATTAGGTATTATATGGAGGTAGTAAATGGTCATCGATAAAGTGTCACTAACTATGATGAAGTAGTTCTCAAATCATCACTGCTTCTGATGGTTCTCTAACCGTTATCAATTTCTGTTTTGGCATGAAAGAATACCTCCGAAATGACCTATATTAAAGTCACTAATGATTTATACAGTTACTTACTTACGCCTGTTACTCCCCTCCTCGTGGAGGAGCATAGGCCAACCACCAGCATTCTCCGTCAAACTCTGTCCTGGACAATCCTTTCCAGTTGTTATCCATCCTTTTCATATCTGCTTCCAATTCTCGACTCAGTGTGTCCCTTGATCTTCCTCCTTTCCGTTTCCATTCAGGATTCCAAGTAAGGGCTTGCTTCGTGATGCAGTTTAGTGATTTCCTCAATGTATGTCCTATCTACTTCCAACATCTTTCCCTAGTTTCCTCTTCAACTGGAACCTGGTTTGTTCTCTCCCACAATAGGCTATTGCTGATCATCTCAGTGTTCTCTTTATTCAAGATTTCAACATTTTCCCAGTTGGAGATGTGCTCATAATTGTTTACATGGATTGACATAGGCGAGGATATGTCGTGGCGTTTGACATTCATGCAGGCTAAGATGTAAACGGCCCGATGTAGTGATTTTTGCAGCTGAAGCAGTTTAGCATGTAAATGATATTTAACTCTTATTCTTTTATCGTTTTGTCCTCTGATTTGTATAAAAGTATTTGAAGTGGTTTTGCGGCTTTATGTGATACATTGATTCCAGATGGTCTCAATAATTTTGTTATGGTTTCCAAGATATCCTTTCTATATCGTAGAACTATACATTTCTTGACTTCCACATTTGCTTTTACTTCTGTTCATGAATTCAATACATATTTTCTAATAGTCTCATAGATAGCTGTTTTGTAAGAAGTTACACATTCTTCTTCATTACTTCCTATTGTTTGTTGAAATACGTCTTTGTTGTTTTAGATGAGGTATGTAGGCAGCTGATTTTCTGGACTATTTTTATTGTAGTTGAAAATTTGATCTGTATTGGTTCTGTGATCGACACATTCATGAAATATAGTTTGTTGTTTGACCCCCTTTCTGTTGTGAAGTTGATGTCGACGAAGACGTTGTCGATCAAATTGTGGATGATTTCCAGTTTATCATTTTTAATAATGAGGAATGTGTTTTACACATAAGGAACCCATATTTTTAGCCGGATTACTGTTAAAATTTAGGCTTCCAGTCTGCGTATCACTACTTCTGAAATTAGCCATGGTACTGGTGATCCCATTGGTGCTCTTTTCGTTGGTTTAAAGGTTTTGTTATTAAACTGGAAATATGTTGTTCTAATAAATCTTGACTTTGAAGCTCCGGATGTTTTCGAAGATTTGTGTCATCGGCGGAAAGCAGAAGCAAAGCGTTCTTTGCTAACTTGAACTCAAGTGAGATGAATACGGATGTGACGTCGCAGGGTACCGCCAATCCGTCATTCTCGATTTGAATGCTTTTAATCTTATCCACGGTTAAAGAGGGTGATTGGATGAGTTCCCCAAATATCCCAGTGTTCTGGAAATTTCTTTTGGTAAATTGTATTTTGAGGTTGATGGGGAGTTTGATTTATGTAGTTTTGGCCTACTGTAGACTTGAGGGAGATTTGGTCCAATAGAGTTCAGTTGGTATTAGTCTTCTTTTGCATTTAACATGCTATGAAGAGCTTTTCTAAAGTCCTAGAGATCTGGCTGTGCAAATTTTTGATTGAATTTATGTCGGTTGGCTTGTATACGTTTCCATCTTCAATTATATCCTCAGATTTCTTGATGTATTCTGATTCATATTTGCTGTATTGCATTTTTTGTTCGTCCAAACTATGATAATAACCTCCCTATTCAAGTTTTTGTAGGCTTTTGTGAGTTCGGTTGAGTGTTGTCTTTCTTGTGCTGAGTTAAGGATATTACTGATTGTCTTATTTCCGGTTAAGTTATTCCGTTTACTCCCTTTGGCTCATGTATAGCTCTTCTGGTGTCTTTATAGATCCAATGATTCGTTCCTATAAATTCAGGAAAAACTGAACTCTTTTCAATGTTGTGATAATGAATAATGGCAGATGTACGGTTTAGTCAAATGATATATTAGAAACTCTGAATTATATATATATATATATGATTGTTTACTTTCAGTTTTGTCTCTTAAGATCTCAGTGGATAAGGCGTTCATAATATGAGGGCTTAGTTTTAATCATAGCCTTTTATAGTGATTCAGTCTATAAACTGTAACAAAAGTCAATATAAACATTGTCTTCAATATACCTACCGAAAATTTTAGTAAGTGCATATTATAACTGTGTCTTAAAAATAACAATATTTACCAAGTTTAGTGTCTCAATGCTATCATCAGATAAATCATGGAATCAGTTTGACAAAACTTCTAATGGATGCTATTTCAAAAGTTACATTGCTTATAGCCTAAATTATGGGTATGCATTTTTACATATTGATTATTCTGATAGGTTAGCTTATCCCTAACTGCTTTAAAGTAATGGATAAACATATTAACTTGGTCCGACGTTCTCAATAATTGAGTGATTGAAAATCAACTAAATGACCTATTTGTGAATTTTATTTTTAAATAGACTTTTCGGTCGAAATCGTTTTTATAGATAACAGTATACTGTGACAACAATTATCAGCAACAAAGTCCATATCAGATCAAGGTTGGTTTTTGAACAGTAGGTTGGATGGTTCTTAACACATGAATAAAGTGAAACCTTCCATTTTGTACATCCAAAACTACAATGTAGTTTGTTTCTAAAACATTATTTGTTGAGAAATACGTATTCTCTGGAAGCTTGTGCAATGACTATATTAGCATGAGTAGATTGATTGGTTTATGAGATCGAAAATGCATTTTCACTTAATAATGGCTGGTCGATACACAAGCTTATATTCTAGATAAAATAAAACAGAACAATGAACTATTTAGTCATCAACGAGAAAGTTCAAACTATAATAAGACCATAAGGTGGATGAAAAAAATAATTGTTGAAAACACTTCAAAGAGAAATTCAACTGGATTTTAACAATTTTACAACTATTCAGAATCTACTCGAGAGAAAAAGGAAGTCTCGGGTTTGATCTAGTAAATTTGGAAAGAGTAGGAAATGTTTTGAAACTAAGTTCAAAATACCTCTGAGTAACAAACACAAACTAGATGGTTAGACAATATACCCCAAATATCTTCAGGTTTTGGCACATACTAGTTCAGAGAATATTTCATTTGATTTGTTGTTCCTATATTAGTAATTAAATAATCCCTAGGCCTGGGATGAATTCCTCAAAAAACGAAGGTAAGTAGTACGATCATAAAAAAAATTAAATATGAGTGATCACACGAAATATTCCCGGCTAAAAAGTTTCATAATCAAGATAGATGCGACATCACAACATATTGATAACTATCCATGTACTTTAAGAACTAATGACGAAAGATAATCATATCCAGATAATTTAAGCGTTTATTGGTGGAATAGTATGCACCGGTTTCATCTGTCCGACCTAAATACAGATTCCTCGACTCTATTAAGCGGTTTGTGGACACTTTTTTAATGAGTGATATCAGTTGTAGCTTAGGAAGTTGACGAACAGTAAGAGTTGCGAGAGACTATAGTGAATGATAGTTGAGCTGGATATATAGATTAATAGTGTTAAAAATGTGATGTACTGGGTGAAGACTAAATAATTTAATACTGTAACAGTTTTTCATAACAAATAAATATCTAAGGCTCGATTCCACATGATATCTTGAATATGCACTACTAGGTGGTCATAAACTAGGATAAAAAAATGTTGCATTAAACCTCTTGTTTTCCAAGTCTTTCAATTTGTGTCCTTCTGCGGAGGCAGCTATTGAAATTTTTCGCTTCACTAGAACATTAATTAAGACATTATTGTAAAATCTCTCTTTAGTCTCAATAATTGTACCAATCACATGTTTTGAAAGTATACAGTCGTAATTTTTTGTTTTTTAATCATTAAGAAAGAAAGGAAACAGTATAATAATAAATATTTGCGTTGCTTATCTTTATCGCAAGTAAAAGTTAATGTTCAATGCTCCATATGTGTTAACTGACATTATTATTTATTTATTTAAACACATAAATATTGGTACAAAGGGGCACCAGATATATATGCGCCTCACAAATCTCATTCGATTTGTGTGAGGGCTGTGATACTGCCCAGGTGCCCAGACTGAAGCAGGTAGTTTTCTTAGGGGGTCACACCCGGAGCCTTTGACGTGAAGGTCTAGTCCACAAGGCAGTGGAGCATCGTGAGGAGATGCGGTCCCATGGTAGCCGGTGACCAACACTAGGTTCATACGCCTTTCGTTCATTCCGGATACTGGAACCCATGTGCACCATTGGTTTGGAATCAGGGTTTTCCAACTCCCCTAGGTGAACTTTCCATGTCCACCAACCCGGTTAAAGCGCCGGACATTCGCTTTTCGTCCTCTCAATTTCGTAAACAACACCCCCGCCACGAGAAGGCAGTGAGTAGGACTTCCCTGGCAGAAGCTATATATTCGTGTGGCTATGTGAGAGCATTTCGAGAGGGAGAGCGGACTCTCCCCACTCTCGGCCGTACCAGGGCATTTGGGGGCACATTGGACAGTGAAAAGAACTTATTCGCTTTCCTTAATGCATTATCGAAATCAAAGTAATGTAAATATCATATGAAATATTACAATTATAATATCTATACAAATGATTACATGATGCAAATACACTTATCATCCAACAAAACTCAATAATCATGTAACCAGTTTAAATTCTATGGGTCAATAATAAGATAGACGAAATACAATAACAGTGTTCCATGAGGGATAACAGGTGTAAATAAATACTTACTTACGCCTGTTGCCCCTCGTGGAGGAGCATAGGCCGCTCATGTAAGTAAATAAGTTCTTGCATAAACGTCCATTAAACATTGAGCTTACTATTAACTAATGTTATGATCCAAATTGCATGTAATTTATCTCTCTTATTTCTACTCATGTGTTTAGTCAATTCTTTGTTGTTTTTTTAGTTGTTTTGAAAATAAGATTAGATATTATTATTTTTTAGGTCAATATAAGAAACAATTAAATGTTCTTTGAATTATTGATTTTACACTTATCATATTGATAATAAGAGATAGTTATAATCAATAATAATATTCAATTATTATTATTTGTATAGATTATGTTAATTTAGAATAAATTTTTCAAGTTCAGTATGTTTTTAAACAATATAATATTGATTAATAGTAGTATGATTAATTTATCGATTAGAATGTTATTAAATAAATAGATGAATTAATTAATAATCATTTATATATTAATTGAATTTGTTATTGATTTTTCATAGATATTAAAAACAATGGTAATTCTTAAATTCACTTAGTATTGTTTGTTTGAATCTTCCCATCGATGTGTTAGGACTGCAACTGGTCAGTCTCTAATTGGCATATGTGCATACTGTGCGTATTGCCTCGATATAGCCTTAATTTACAAGCATTATAAACCAAAATGGATAGTGACTAGTAATGGAACCCAGGATGTGAGTTTGGTCCTATTTGAGACTCGTCAGCTAGATGTACCTGCATCTCAGAGTTGATGCTCACTCTGGGACTCGAAATGATGTCTAGCCTAAATTTACTGCTATCAAGTGATATCTCATTATTGTACACTATAACTTTTATAAAAAAAACCACAATTCCACTAATTTCATTGTAGATTTTCTTACATTATCAAGGCTATATCGAGGCAATACGCACAGTATGCACATATGCCAATAGGGGACTGATCAACTGAAGTCCTAAACATCAATGGGAAGATTTAACCAAATAATACCAAGTGAATTTATCATAGTATATGATTGGAAATATAATTTAATATTAATGGTAGAGAAAACTTTAACTATTCGATTATTTTTTCATGTTGGTTAACGAAGAAAACTGATAACTATCCTCTAAGGAATTTATAAAATAACACTGTTATACTACAAGTCTTCATGTTAAAAATACATTTTTTGAAAGAATTCGTAAATAGGGCATGAAAGGCCATATTGTATTTTACTTGAGTCTAGTATCTAGATTAAACATTACTGTTAGATGAATCACTTCTGACTCAAGTAACCAACCAGATAGGTACTCATTTACTTCATATCTTAACTTATATCTGGTTATACTGAAGC
This sequence comes from Schistosoma mansoni, assembly GCF_000237925.1. NCBI lineage: Eukaryota > Metazoa > Platyhelminthes > Trematoda > Strigeidida > Schistosomatidae > Schistosoma > Schistosoma mansoni. Next base: position 819,185 of record NW_017385987.1, on the reverse strand, counting down.
CCAAATCACTTTACTTATAAATCCGTTATTTTATTCCTAGTATCATAGACACTTAGATTCATTATCGTTCCTTCTGATTTGTAAGTATCGCACAATATACCTGTGACATTTGATAGTTAACTTTTGTTCAACAGGTATTAATTGCTACGAATAGCTTTCGGCTATGGATAATATTGTGGTGTTATAACAGCGCGAATATATATCAACAGATGGTATTCACTTCAGTCTAGTATATCAATAACTCAGAGTCTCAAACTATAACAGAAGTTTTAAGTTTTTCTTCTCTGAAACGCTAAGCAATCAACCTCAAATTAGTAGGAGCACAGTGCCAGTGATCTAACGGACACTCTATAAGTTCAATTGGAAATTATATTAGGTTACTAAACCTTTCATTTAGAGATGATGTCAGGACTAAGAAAGTTTATTTGAAAAAGATAATAAGAATTGTGATTTACATAGTAATTTGACCGATTACAAATACGAACTCGTTAGTACTTGCAGCTACCTATTTTAGACTACAACTTCCAACTCTACACTTACGAAAAGTTATCCAGGAATAAAATGATGAACAGTCTCAACTATTTTGCTCAGTTTTATATGTTACACATCAGCAAAAATAGTGATTTCAAAGAAAAAAAAAGCCCTCTAGTCTGATTAACTATGGAATTCTTAATCAATATCTGATTTTATTTAAGGAGCATAAAACTTGCACTTATACTATGAGTTTCAAATAACTTTATGATACTGACTACTTGACTGATATAAACAAAGCGAAATAACCTCATTTCAACTTCCTAGTAATCAGATAAATAATAATAAGATAAAAAAAATTATAGAATTTCTTTCTGTTTAATTGAAGATAGGTCAAACAGATTGAAAATCACGTCAAATAAACGGAATATTTATATTTAATAGAATTATGAAATTTAGAATAAGTTGTGAAGTGAAAGTACAAGAAAAAAGTTCGAAAGATATGTTCAAGATTAAAATATCAATTCTGCGTGCAGGAACATTTCTCAACTGATCATTAAGTTTAACCGGTGGACAAAAAGCCTTGTATTTGACAAATATAATAAACGGAATATTTAACAAGGATGTTTATTCTTCAGTATAGAAGTTGTAAATTACGCTTATCCCATACTGGAAAACTTGTTGGGATAAAAGACATACGATCTTTAAAAACAATTCACACAATTTTCATTTTCTAACTTACGTACCTCAAATACAAATGGTCAATGGTATCAATATGGATTGGTCTCTATTTCTGAAACACTGTATCCCAAACTTTTTCAGATGATCATTAATACTCTTGTAGGATGGTGTACGTTCTCCATGGATGGGTTAGATGAGAAATAAAATGATCAGTAACTAAATTATTGATGATAATAATACTACTATTTTCGAACATCAGAGAACGAATCTTTGTTCATTGGTACATTGGTAGAGTATATCAACGGTAACTAGAATGACATGCAGTTTATATTGTGAATTGCTTGAAGTTAGCAAATGCAGGAGGTAGCTTAATAAACGAAGGGTTTGGTTTCCAATTATCAGATATGAGTTACGAAACCCTCCCCATCTACTCCAGTTAGGGAAGTGGATTAATGTCACCAGCTAACATACTATTTGAATAAAACCCGAGTACACAGAAATCTATTTAGTAGGTAGATTACATGAACAAAAAGTAAGCCACATGTTTACGGTATTTTTGGAAAATATTTGTTAGTCAGAGACTGAACTGAAAATATCGGAATTTTCACAGCTTGTCATCAGTATATCCACCCACTAAATATTCGCCGTTCCATAATGACTAACCAAACAGTTAGTCAGAATGTTGACAGAAATTATGGTAAGAGATCGCTTTAGGGTAACAATCATTTTGGGGAACAGAATGAATTCCTAACTTGTCTTCTATAGACTGGTTCTAAAAACCAACTTCCTTCTAATACTGTGGCTAGACTATCCGTTTCAATCAAAACCTTGTTCCTAAAAACTAGAGACTCCCCCCCCCTAAATCAAGAACTAGGAGTTAATTTATTGGACAATATGCCAAAATATCTTGTTTGACATGACTCCTAATAAGATTAAGTGCTTTTACTTATTTTCGCACTTCATTATTTGCTGCATTAGCTCGATATCCTAATCAAATATGAGTCATACATCCGTATCAGATTTGATCTTCTGCTCATGTGATCAACATGGATTATGAAAATCTAGTCTCGTGAAATCAGTACATTAAACAATACATATACGTCGTACTTATTTCAAAAGTACAAAATATCACACTGCCGAATTAGTACATGAACCGTGATCTAGTTAGCTTATTCGAAATCAAGAAATATGAACTGGACTTTAAACGCAGAATTTAGTTAGCATGACCTAATAAACACCTCTGAAGACAGATCTCCTGGCTTGTGATAAGAGAAAATGTTAACACGGAGGTGAGAGGTTTAAAGACAGACGTCTCTATTGAAAGGCATACATTTTCCAGGTGTTCATGCACTTAATTGTAAATGAAATGTATTACAGATAACGCATTGAAAAACTAAACTCTTCGCTTACTTTACTGAATGATCTAAATTTGGAGAAGTTTAGTTGCAAGTATTTATTTCTAACCTTCATTTATAGACTAGTGAGTTATCTCGAACCTGAAAACCAGTTTAAAAAATAGATAAATCAGCAATGTCTCTAACCCGGATTCTTAAGTAATTTAACTAATGCGCACAACAAAACTGTTGAGGTTGGTGTCTAGCCAAAAGGTACTTCGTGTGCTAGCGTAGCACGAAGGGGAGAATGAGTGAAGGCTGGAAAATAAAACAAGAGAAAAGGTGAGTCTACGGACCAGCAAGCAATCGACAACAACCGAAAACAGCACAAACATCAGATCAAGACAACCTTGGAATAGAAATCAGAAGCAGACAGTTCAGCTTGGTACAACAACACAGACTCAACATTGCGAAAGTAAGCAATAAGTTTTTTTCAAACAAGTAGTACTCAGCGGAAACATCACATATACGGAAGGAAAATGAGGGCCAAAACATCATGTCGCCCTAAAAGTATTAAGTACATTAATATTCTTGAGGTATTTCGTTATATAGTACGGACGACATTACAAGACCCAATTCAGTACAGGAAATCAGTGCATCTATTTTTAGAAGCAAATGGAAATAAGTGTGGCAGGACGAAACCCAATTTCGAACCTCTCTCCAAGAAAAACAAGTTAGTGACACTAATACAAGTTATTCAGTCTATACTATAGCATCAGTTAACATTAATTCGTCTGCAACTTAGCCCTGTCGAAGTTATACCTCACTTGAGTTCAAAAAAACTTGTACTCACTGAATCTGTTGATGGCAGTGAATCATCATCCAATGGAACGATTCACATTGTTTCCCCATGATATTTATTTTGCCTTACCTTCAATTTATCTAGTTGACCGTCTTCTCCATACAAACATACTCTAAACGAGTTATGATCAGATTATGAGAAACGTCAGTCGCAGACAATATTTACATAAAAACCGAGTCCCAAACTTCATTGATGGACTGTAAGAAGAGCGTTTGACAGTACCAAGCCATTGCCACTAAATACAACAAGCTTGCTTCTAGTTAATGCCGATGTTGACGTAGTAGCAAACTAGTTCAATAATCCATGCTAAAATGTAGCAGCCAATCACTATAGTGACGTTAGGGAAGTTCGGTTGACGAATGCTATCGCGGTAATAGAATCTGTGGCGGAGCTGACTATTTGGAGCGGAGCCTTCAATGCTCCGACCCTATAGAGCAATGAGACCGGCAAATACTATTACACTGATAAGCATTCGCTTGGTGATACCCATCCTACTTGGGCAGCCAGACGGTTGTGACCTTCACAAAAATGCACACCCAGTAACATTTGGATTATGAATCGCAATTCTGTATAAGTTCATTGCTCCAACGGGAGACTCATGCAGTACTACTGGTTTAAAACGGTCTTTTCTTCAGAGACTTGTCTTACAGCTCGAAATATTACGAACCGGATGATATAACACTCAAGCGGGCTTTCGTCAACATCTGTACGCACCAAAAGTAGGAAATTTGGTTCATTCCCGGATACTCATTTGACTTGGAAAAACCTACACATATCGTGGAAATAAACTCGTTTATAAACAAACTGGTTGGGTCACTACATAGAGCTGTAGATATCTAGTTGACTGCCAACTCACATACAGGTATTCTGGGACAAGCTACGATAACAAGTTATTCAAATCACACCAGATGTGACAAATACATAGCTGTACTCGAATATGCTGTCATTAGCTATGAATTTGTCGGAGTTCAGCGCACAACTGATGTTTGGCTTCACTTATGGTCTAAACTTCATGAATCTGCACAAGGAAACCGTACAAAGACTATGGTCACTCTATTAAGTCATATAGTCTCAAAAAAATATAAGAATTATATTTGAAAAGTAATTTATGGGTCTAAAATCGGAACATGAGTACAGTAGTCATTTTGACAGCAACAAACGGAGTAACACGCTTTCCTGACGATTCGTACCCGTGAGCAATTTGTTGCAGTCCAACCGCAGTAGCCATTCGTCGTGGAATAGGAATGTCATTACGTTCACCTTCATGCAAACCTACCCAAAGATTCCACCTGTATTTAGATTTAATGGTCTCATGGCTTCCAAAAGCCTAAGATGCTGGTTGTCCAGATCTGAGACTACATCTAAAAACGAAAGATAACTGTTAGTATCATATGAAAACAAAATATTTACAAGAAACAAGTTTCAGGTGTCAAGCTCATCTTATATCAGATGAAGAAATTTATCATCATAAAAACATTCACTACAGTCCGTCTTGCCCACTCACCTTCACGCCCAAACCACGTGCAACTAACGCCGACTAATCTTCCCAAATCATACATTCAAACGAGTGATGTGCAACACTATTGGACAAACACGGTCTGAACAGTGTACAACACCTATAACCGTTTTAGGAAGGAGGAAACACCATTCTCGCGTTACTTTGTTCCATGATCATTATAACGAAAGTTCCTCAACTTAGATCTAATTCACTTCGGAATAATTGATAACCGCTTAGTCAGTAAACATTTCACAAATATCCGGAGTTTGACAATACCTTAACCAGTAACACCTTTTATGGTTAAAACGTGTCAACCCAGTGAAATCAGAAGTCAGAAGGGAAAAGTTTCGGAGATATATTTGATAGAACATCGACATATCGAAAAGTGACTAATCTAAGCTGGCTAGTGGTTGTAGAAGATGTGAAGCACATCGTATTCACTTGTGATCCAGAGAGGATGCATAACCAAGCGCATTCAGCTAGGTGAGTCCACTAAAACTAACGCGGCCGGCATCTAATTTCAAAGACTTACAGAGCTATTTAATTTGGGGACTTATTTACCACTACAAATCACTTCAACTCCGCCTGTAGCACTTCTAGAGTTACTGCCGGTCCCAAGCCCACACAAAGGAGGAGGGTTGGGCATGGGGTTAGCGACCCCATCCCGTAGAAAAGCTAACTCGCTAAAAAAACGCTAACCAGAAAAAATAATTCAAACCATTTAAACTCTGCCCTCCGAGTTCAAGGAACAATTATGACGTCTCATGATGAAGGCCGAAATTCTTCGGAAGTCACGAGACCGATGCACCTTCTAACAACCAGAGCAACACTTTTTATAGGTACATGGAACGTCCGGACAATGTGGGAGACAGGAAAGACCAGCCAAATAACAATGGAAATGAGGAGATACAACTTGGCAGTACTCGGAATCAGCGAAACCCATTAGACACAAACTGGACAACAAAGGCTAGGTACAGGAGAGATGCTTCTGTACTCCGGTCACGAAGGGGAAAATGCTCCACACACTCAGGGAGTTGCTCTAATGCTGTCCAAAGAAGCACGAAATGCACTTGTAGGAAGTAACGAAGTACTCAAGAAAAGACCTCACCATCCTGATGGGAGATATAAACGCTAAAGTCGGAGTGGACAACACAGGATATGAAGATATCATTGGACGATATGGAATGGGAGGGATAAATGGAAATAGAGAGAGATTCGAAAATCTATGTGCATTCAACAAATTGATTATAGGCGGCACAATATTTTCACACAAGCGCATACACAAAGTTACATGGATCTCACCGGACCACACCACAGAGAACCAGATGGATCAATTTGTATCAACGAAAATTCCGAAGGTTAATTAAAGATGTGAGAACCCGGAGAGGAGCTGACATAGCTTCAGATCTCCACCCGATGGTCGCCAAGATGAAGCTGAAGCTAAGGGAGTAATGGAAAACAGAGGAAACAGAATTACAAAGGTTTAATACAGATTCAAACTAGCGTTCACGGTCTGTAGTTATGGTCGAGGGGCAGCCGACGTTTGCTACCCATCGTCCGACGAAGGCGTGTGTGACTGGTTCAGCAGTAACGTCCTCGATGGGTACTGCTTCTGGCCATCGGGTGAAACGGTCTACGCAAGTTATGAGATAGGAGAATCTGTAGTGGCATTGGATCCTAACCGCACAATCTTCAAAGCTAAACATGAGATAATTGGAAATATATATTTGTAGAATCATGGTCTATTTCGTTACTAGTACTGCTCTAATAATAGACCTAATCCTAAAATTGTGGATGTCATGATGTGACTACCTAATCTATAAGATCTTACGTTGAAGTCACATCATTGTCTACACTGACTCATATCGTAACAACTGACATCTCTGGAATTTCTAAAGAACACGTTCAGGCTGGAGATAGAGCAATATGTTTAACATCAATAAAGAAACTAAATTACACAATAATGACCATGTTTGCTAGGCTGAGCCATAACATCCGATGAATTGACTTTCGAATGAATGTTCCCGCGTTCATCACTACTGACCTTCTAGTAGTGTTGAATGTTCGAAGTTTATTCTCCCAGTCCTCTCATGTTTAGCCTTGAGGGTTGTGTGGTCGGGCTCAAAGCCATTACATATTCAACATTTGACGCAGAGAGAAGACCAACAATAGAGAGGAGGAGAAGAATTATTGACTGAATTCTTCGGATGACATGGCTTAGCCTTGCAGACGGTTATTCTTGTGTAAGTTATCTATTTTATTCATATCAAATATATTGTTCTATCTTCTGCCTAGATTTGTTCCCCATCACATATTGATGTTTAGGTAGGACGAGTTAGTGTGGACAATGACGTGACATCCAAGTGTGATATTATAGATTAGGTAGTTGCATCACGACACAAATACAATTTTAGGATAAGGTCTATTATTAGAGCAGTAATAACGAAGTAGACAATAATTCCATATATCCACTTGGATCTGGTAGAGACCCTAGCAAATTTACATGAACAGGATTGAAACAAGCATCGAGAGTTTTCAAAGAATCTAAAGAAGACTTGCTATTTCTACTCACACTAGATTTCTGGCAGCTTACACAGGAGCGTGCTCACTCCTTTACGTTTTCATTCACATCAGGCCAACAAAATCGTTCTGCTATGAGCATGGTGATTGCATGAACACCTGGATGAGAAATTTTGTATAACGTGTTAAAGACGTTGAGTCAATAATGCTTCGGCACGATTAGACGATCCCTACCTGTAGATGTGTTGCATAGTAAGATTTCCCTACCTGTCTCCAACTGTTTAATACGCAATTTCAGGGTTGTCGAAGACATGTAGTGCTGAAGATCAGTGTCTTATTCTTGAAGCTGAGTAAGTTTAAGAAGGTCGATTCCTTGAAACCACATTGTTTGCTCTGGAAATGTGTAGCATATCCAAAGTAAACTGAGAAATGTAGTCCAGTTTCCGAGACTCATCAGGGGAGTGCTTGTTTGAATATGTGTTTAAAGAGAAATTAGGGAGTTTATGACCAGTAGAAAGGGTGACTTCTCTGCCTTCGATAGAGTGTTGAGAATACCGTACAGCACAATACATAGCTAGGGGTTCCATACCGAAGGTGCTATACCTCAATTCAGTGTCTAACAACCGTCTCGAAAAAAATGCTTGTGGTTGTCAGGAGCGGTTAATCCATCGTTGTAAAACTCCTCGGACTGCCTAGTCGGACGAGTCTCCTGCTATGCTAATGGGCGCTAGAGTGTCCTGATATTCTAGCACGGTTGCCTTTGTGGTAAGTTCATTAACTGTGGAGAATGCTTTTCGCGCAGTGTCGTCCAGATCGATGGATTTCGCATTCCTACGAAGTTGGTCGGTTAGCGGTTTCATAAGGGACGCGCGTTTCGGTATGAACCGTTCATAGAAACTTGCAAGACCGTTAAATGTGCGCAATTGCTTAATGGTGGTCGGTTCTGGGTAATCCAGACTGGCTGTCACTTTGCTTTTTGAGGGGTGGATGCCTTAAGCATCAATAGCATGACCGATAAAATCTAGGGACCCGGTACCGATTTGGCATTTCTGAATGTTTTCAGTAACGCCGTGCTTTCGTAGTCATTCGAGGATAAGGTCCAGATATTGGAGATGCGATTCTCTGTTCACACTTGCAATCAAGCAGTCATTAACCCACACATGTACGAAGTTGAGACCTCGAGAAACGTCATCGATGAATCGCTAGAAAGTTGGGGTGGCATTTCTTAAGCCGAAGGGCATACGCGAAAACTCGTAAAGACCGAAAATAGTGATAACAGTCGTTTCAGGAATGACGTTTATAGTCTCAGGAATTTGATCATACTCTTTGATCGAGTCATTTTTTGTGAAAATAGTTGTACCTTTCAAGGTATCTGTCAGGTCGTGGATGTTTAGGAAGGGTTGCTCATAGAATGTTTGATGGCCAGAAAAATCCAAAGTCTGTTTTCTGTTGGAATTTGTTTTTGGCCAATATGACCTTTTCGGGCGTTAGTCGGCAAGTATTCGAAAATATAGGTGGTTCCGCAGTCGTGATGTGGTAAGACTATCGCTGGTTACAGATGGTAGTTTCAGCCGTGTTTGGTAAATTTTAGAATACCCGGTGAATGTCTGTTGGAAGTGTGAATTGGTCATATACTTAGCCGTGACTGAGCGTAACCTACAACTAGGAAGTGAAGTTCCACTAACAGATAATCTAGTATTCCCGTCTACTAACCTACATCTGCTTCACTTGATGAGTAGATTATGGTGATGTAGCAGGTCCATGCCAGTGATCGATAAGGAAATTCCTACCACAGCGAAAATCCGGCTAATGAGTTCGCTGAAACCCATGTTGAAATAAACATAAGGTATCGTCAAACTCCGAATACTTGTGGCATCTTCAACTTTCATTGTTGGAGAGGCTCGGGAAAGTATTTTTGTCTAAACTCACGTTGAAACAAACATATCTTTTCCCGTATTTAGCGGTCGGTTTTCCGTTTCCTGCCTGTGGTTTAAGGACCAGATTTTGTAGACGGTCATTAGTGTTTGCTGGAAGAATGCGTACTTCTGGGTCATTGTCGACGAGACAAAAAACTTACGTCACCGCATCAGTGATTTATAATTGGTGGCAATTTCCACTGGCTACGGAGAGGAGGTTTCCTGAACAGTTTGTCATGCTGGAAGGTTTGGGAGTGATGGAAGTCTAAAGTTTCCTACAACTTCGATAAGATATAGTAAATGTGTTGTGACACTAACACCAGTCGGCGTTATCTATCTCTTCTGGCCTGTAGCTCCTCCGGAGGCTACGGCCGGTCCCAAACCCGGGTGATGGAGGAGGGTTGGGCATGAAGCTATCGACCCCATCCCGTAGAAAACTAACTCACTAAAAAAACGCTAAACAGGAAAATTATTCAGACCATCTAAACTCTGCCCTGGGAGTAGAAGGAATAATTATGAGGTCTCATGATGAAAGGCGAGTTCCTTCGGAAGTCATGAGACCGATGCACCTTCTAACAACCAGAACAACAATTTTTATAAGTACATGAAACGTCCGGACAATGTGGGAGACCGGAAGAATCTTCCAAATTGCTGTAGAAATGAGAAAATACAACCTAGAGGTGCTTGAAATCAGTGAAACACATTGGACGCAGGTTGGACAACAACGACTAGCTTCAGGAGAGCTATTATTATTCACAAACATCTTATGGGTACATAAGTGTTGTGAGGAAACCATTTCGGGTCATGAAGAAGAAAATGCCCCACATATACAAGGAGTGGCATTGATGCTGTCCAGAAAAGCAAAAAAATGCACTTATAGGACGGGAATTTCATGGACCCAAAATCATCAAAGCCTCCTTCGAAACAAAAAGAAAGGGCATTACAATGAATGTCATCCAATGCTATGCGCCTACCAACGACTACGATGAAGACGTTAAAGATCAATCCTACGATAGACTGCAGTCAATCATCGAGAAGTGCCCAACAAAGGACCTGACCATTCTGATGGGAGATTTCAATGCCAAGGTTGGAGTGGACAATACTGGATACGAAGACGTCATGGGACGACATGGACTGGGAGAAAGGAACGAAAATGGTGAGAGATTTGCAAACCTATGTGCCTTCAATAAACTGGTCATAAGTGGCACTATATTCCCACACAAACGCATTCACAAAACCACATGGACTTCACCGGACCACAGTACACAGAACTAAATCGATCATATCTGCATCAACAAAAAGTTCAGGTGGACTATGGAGAATGTGAGAACCAGGAGAGGAGCTGATATAGCATCAGATCATCATTTGCTGGTCGTAAAGATGAAACTAAAACCTAAGAAGCACTGGACAACGTGGTGGAAAACATCACAAAAGTTTAATACAGCTGTTCCCGGGATACTGAAAAACTAAACGAATTCAGGATAGCCCTCAGCAACTCTTAAATCGACCAGCTCCACTGAACCCACTCAACATCGAAGCAGCACCCATCGACCTCCCAATCGATGTTGGTCCACCAACAATTGAAGAGATCAGCATGGCCATCAGACAAACCAAGAGCGGCAAAGCAGCGGGACCAGGCAACATTCCGGCAGAGGCACTGAAAGCAGATGTAGCAGCAAATGCAGAGATACTCCACATGCTTTTCAGTTAGATTTGGGATGAAGTGCCAACAGGCTGGAAAAAAGGACTTCTGATCAAAATACCAAAGAAAGGCGACCTCAGCAAGTGTGACAACTACAGAGGCATCACTTTTCTCTCAATACCAGGAAAAGTCTTCAACAGGGTATTGTTAAACAGAATGAGGGAATCCGTAGACACCCAACTTCGAGATCAACAGGCTGGATTTCGTAAGGATCGATCGTGTACAGACCAAATCGCAATTCTACGGATCATTGTGGAACAATCGATTGGATGGAATTCATCACTCTACATCAACTTCATTGACGTCATTGACCTGTTACCCATCAACCGGTTAGGATATGACTGAAGAACATCAGTACGAATTTAGTGTGAGTTCCTTCTTGTCTGTTCTCTATCAGCTTTTTACTCTTATGTACACTATATTGCCTTGCCATTAATATTATTTTACCACTCGTTATCTTACCTTATCTGTAACTAATATATATCTACACTTTTCCGCCTACTTTGGTAAGCAACTATCCTACATTATACCCTTCTTAATGCCTATACTCTGATTGGCAACCCATACTTCACACTATAGTCAATTAAAGCATTGCATCGAAGCCTTACCCACAGTCCATAATTTGTAACTGTCTGATAAGCTTGTAAAATGGTACTTATAGAATTAGTGTTTTGCAACAGGATGTGAAACACAGAGCATTGTGTGAGGTATGATATATATCCAAAAAATAAGCTTGAATGAGCTTAACATCACAAAAGGAGAGAGGGTGGAGTTACTGACCAGCAAGCATTGATGGTGAGAGCGATGACTTCAATCCACCCGTGTTTGTGGGGCAGAACATTTTGTTCGTATCAGGCTATTTATGGATGAGAACAAGTCAATCAATCTGTGATGTTGAGGTTGTTCTCTTACACTCACCATTCAGACTCATGTTTTTAATTTTTATTCTGGATTAGCTATTCTACTAAGACAACTTATAACATGCTAACTCGGACTCTTACGTGAAAACTGTGTGGCAGGCATCGGATGATGAAAAAAACAGACTGTAAAGGATATGGTTGTTATTTTGTTTAACACTCTCTCTATATGCACTCTCTGTTCTAATAAACAGCCTTCCATATTTCAATCTTGACTTCCTTTCCTTCATTTGAACTTACTCTACCTTGATAAATATCAAGTCTGCATTCTCTCGTCTGGAGCCCCTGATCACATTTCACTTTAGCAACAAAAGTTAGTATGAACTTTAATAATTTATCATACCTCTGTCTGTTCCACTACTAAATGTTAGGCATTGGTTATTTTTCATATCCAAATGCGTTGCTGCTCCTCGGTCTCTTTTTTTCTCTTCAGAATCTTGCTCTGAGGGTGAAGGTATGTAACTTTTTGACATCCCGAACAAGCTCGACGAACGCGCTTTCCCAAGGTCATAGCTCGAACCAGGAGCTCCACAAGTCTACTTTATAACAACTATAAACTTAAAAAGCTGCATTACATAAATACTTAGCACGACCGAAACCCTAATACACTTTTTGTCGAGATTGGATCTGGTATGTAACGTGGACGCCATGCCCCTTTGGAAACCATTCTGATGAAAACACATTATATCTGAACGAATGAACTGCTATCAACTTTTATAGATTACATTTACTAAACAACCCTGTTTGGGATGCATACTGTGAACCAGTATATGTTGTAAATTGTAGATCATGCCTGTAAAAATGGCGTGTACCTGCCACTGCAAAAATATATTATTATTAATATTACTATAAGAAAGCATTTGGTAGTGTGGACAGGACAACACTATGGAGGCTTCTTCGACACTACGGCGTGCCTGAGAAGATAGTCAATATCATACTGGATTCCTATGATAGATTAAACTGCCAAATCGTCCATGGAGGACAACTCACAGACTCATTCGAGGTAAAAACCGGTGTTAGGCAAGATCGTCTACTCTCATCCTTTCTCTTTCTCCTGATGATCGACTGGATCATGAAGATGTCAACACCTGGAGGGAAGCACTGGATACAGTGGACAGGTAAGATGCAACTGGATTATTTAGACTGCGCAGATGATTGACTCTTGCACCACACACACAACAACAAATGCAGGAGAAGTTGACAAGTGTAGGAGCAGCCTCAGTAGCAGTAGGTCTCAATATAAACAAAGGGAAAAGCAAGACCCTCCGATACAATACAACATGAACCAATCCAATTACACTTGACGGAGAAGCTTTGGAGGATGTGGAAACCTTTACATATCTGGGCAGCATCATTGATGAACACGGTGGATCGGATGCAGATGTGAGGGCGCGGATCGGCAAAGCAAGAACAGCAAATCCACAACTGAAGAACATCTGGAACTCAAAACAACTATCAACTAACACCAAAGTCAGAATTTTCAATACAAATGTCAAGACAGTTCTACTGTATGGGGCGGAAACTTGGAGAACTACGAAAGCCATCATCCAGAAGATACAGGTGTTTATTAACAGTTGTCTGTGCGAAAATCTTCGGATCCGTTGGCCAGATACTATCAGCAACAAGCTACTGTGGGAGAGAAAAAACCAGATTCCATCCGGTGGAGGAAGAAATCAGGAAGAAGCGCTAGGAGTGGATTGGGCACACTTTGAGGAAATCACCTAATCGCGTCACAAGACAAGGCCTCATATGGAACCCTGAAGGTCTAAGGAGAAAAGAAAGACCAAAGAATATATTACTCCGAGAAATGGAGACAGACATAAGGAGAATGAACAAAAACTGGATAGAACTAGAAAGGAAGGCCCAGGACAGAGTGGGTTGGAGAATGCTGGTCGGCGGCCTATGCTCCATTGAGAGTAACAGGCGTAAGTAAGTCTGGCGTAGAGACAGAACATTTTTCGTGATGGTGTCTCTGAGGAGTTTTATAGCGTCCGCGATTATGATGAATATTAAGATAATGAGGGAGAGTATTATAGAAATCCGCAATGTTATCTTGTGTCGTGTGAAGCTTTTTGGCAGAAAAAACCCTTGTTCATGGGGTTTTGTTAATCTCTGGAACGCGACCTACAGAAGCAGCCGGTTTTTAAATAGCTTTGCCATTATTTTGGAATGAGGTGAGCACCCCTTACACATGTTGGGGTAGCTCGGATAAGAAGAGCTGTCTAAAGAGGCCTTTGTCGAAGGTACGTTGACTGATGGCATCCTGTATATGTAGCAACATTCTTTTTATTGATCTATATTGCTGTTGCATATTGCGGAAGAGTTGGTCTAAACTTCGTCAGTTGATTAGGTCTTCAAGTTTGAAGACAGCTTTTATGAAGTGTCAATAACAACATTACCAGTGTAATGTACCTGTTAAAATCGCGCAGCAGTCCCTTCACCACTGCGAGGGATTGCGCATGTGGGTCTGCCAGCTTCTGTGTACCAGAGCCAGGTCCCAATATTGACAGACGAGAATGACATGAGTTGAGGTGTTGGGGCTTAAGAGTCTTAATCCCTGGCAGTTTGTGTGTCTGTTCCGTCATTACGGAGATAAAACATACAAATTAGCAGAAAATCTGACAATGGAAAAATAATATCACGACACGTAAAAATAAAAACTGATATGCCATAGTGTAGCAAAGAACAGACTAACAATTCACAGTTTAGTGTTCCAGATCACGTCGGGCTCACAGCTAAAGATGCCACGGATACTCAGAGTTCGACAGTGTTTTGGTCAGTAACACTTTTTTAATCGAAAGACACAAACCCGACCAAATCAGAAGTTAGGGACGAGTGTGTTACGAGATAGATTTGGAAGATTATTGGTATGTTGCTAAGCGTTTGATGTAAGGTAGCTAATCTTAACGAGGAATGCGTAGCACTGCGTTCTTACTAGCGGCCTAGTGTGGACTCGTGACCTAGTGCCTTCAGCTAGGGCATGTCCAGTGAAACGAATGAGATCAGCATCAATGTTGAAGACACATAGAGCTATTTATTTCGATGATTTATTTACCTACACATATGCTATCCCAACTAGTCGTTGAGACACAACAAATTTATCACCAAATACTAAACTTTATTTGCCGGCAATGACGCTGACTTATTGACAGTAATTCGCTGACAAGCTTCAGAATGACACAAACATCCCCAAATAATTGTTTGTTTACCACAACAAGTTTTATTTTTATCTAAACACTGAAGAAATGCTAACCTTGAACAGTAAAGTGGTACTGAACTTGACACATGTTAATGAGTTTCAGTTTCAGTTTGGAAAGGACAGGAGGCTTGATGGCCTGTGTTAGTCCTGGCAATGATGGTCTCTCAGCTGATCCAGCTTTCTTTTGAAAGAGTCGACGGATGGAACCTCAACCACATGCTCAGATAATGAATTTCATTAGTTGATGATTCGATGGGAAAGTCGATAGTCAGCTAACAAGTAATTTGTTCTGGGCTTGCGAACTTTTTTGGAGTGTCCTCGTAAATTTTCTGTTTTGGAAGACAAGGAAAATGAGGGCATATCAGGTGCAAATTTATCACTAAGCAATTTGAAAACTGTAGTCAAGTCTTTTTTTAGGCAGGGGCTAGCTGCTTGTATGCAGTACTCAAGTTTAAGACGCACGAACACTGCGCACAAAGTCAGAAACGTTTTAGCGTCCAGATGACTAAACGCCCTACGTATTGACCATAAAGTTCTAAAACCTCTGGCGGCTGTTGCACGGCAGTGTACGGTAGTCTTTAAGCCTTGACTAACGATGACTTCTAAGTCACCGTGCGTCTGGACGATGAGTGGCCCAGTTTTATTTATCGTGTATGTGTCTGTACCTTGATGACCAATATACATCACAATACACTTGGAAGTATTTATCGGCAACTGCCAGGTTTGGGACCATTCAGATAATTTCTCCAGGTCATTTTAGAGTTCTAAGCTATCACCGTTACTTTGTATCGCTCTCCATATCTTGACATCGTCAGCATATAGCAAGGGGAGTTTATTTACGTACAAGAGGAATAACACTGGCCCCAAAACTGTACCCTAGGGGACTCCACTAAGCATAGTTTCTCAGCTAGACAACTTGGAGTTCACCCATACTCTTTGTTGACGCCAAACTAGGAGGTCTTTCATCCATATCAATAGATTGCCTCTAATCCAAACATTCCTTAGCTTATATAACAGCCGTTTGTGCAAAACTTTGTCGAAAGCTTTGCTGAAGTCGATGTAGGCTACCTCCACAAGTAACTTTTGGTCATATGTAGTCATATGTAATCGAAACAAATTCTTACACGTGTCTCTCTGTATTGCAGAAATATACACTCTGTCAATATTAATTTAGGTGTTTATGTTTGAATCCAATTCGCATGAGTTGTTTTGTTTTACAGAGTCAATTTTTGTCAGTTACTTAATATTCGGAGACATTTCAAAAGTTGTTACAGTTTCTGCACATATCAAGTTTCGATTGTCAATTTTACTTCCCCTCAAAATAAACCGAACGTTTTTCTTCTGACACAACATGGGAGATCTGGAAAAAATATTTTACGACTTTTGTGATGCAGTCAAAAAAGGGTCAAGAACTGCAACGGACAAAACCATTAAAAAAATATGTACTGATTGTAATATCTATACGAAATCATTTAATGCAAATGCCGTAGATATTGCTTTTTGCAAACATCTTAAAAGTGCTAAAAAGGAAGTTGACTTCTCTGACTTTGTAAGATTTGTCGAAGGAGCAATGGCGGAAGAGTATGCAAAACAAAAAAATATATCGACAACTGACGCATCAAATGAAATAAAAAACAAAATAACCAACAGCTCTGGTCCTAAATCTCATGGAACTACTCAGGCTAGTAAAGATTCGGCGACATCCCGTCTTACTGATGTAAAAGGATACACAGGCTCTCATAAAGAACGTTTTGATGCTGAAACCGGTAAAGGTAAAGGAATCGAGGGACGAGAGTATGTTATGGATGAAAAAGCAGCTTCAGGCTACGTTGGAGGCTATAAAGGAAAGGACACGTATGACAAAACCCACTAACAGTTATTTACTTTCTCGATGTTTACTTATTTTAGTTCTGATATATTATTAATTAATTTAATTCTTGTCATGATCACTAAATAAATGTCATTCATCAATTAATCTTCTTGTCAAAGCTTTTTAAGAGAAAACCGTAATGCTGTTGGTGGGAAATTAAGGCCTTTTTCTGTGCGATTCTCTACATCTATTGGTCGACCAAGGTGGTTGGAACATAAGTTACGTATGCTCAACCAACCCCTACATCGATGTAGAGGTAGGTCTAGAGAAGTCATGGGTGACTAGACCAATATTTGCTATCAGTTCTTAAAGCCACTAAATACTGATCTAATCCATGATTGTAAGCCCATACTACTTTTCTGGTGTTCATGAAATAACGACAACCATTGGTTGGAGATGATGCATGACATAACGTATATTAGTTGGTTATTGATTCTCGTATTATTTTACACAGTACTTGCTGCTTCAAGGGCCACATTCTCAATGTTTTGTATATCGCAGTATCACTGCTACTGCATTTATTTCATATTCGATATTTAGCATATTACTTTCATCTTTTCTTACTGATATGGTTTGAGAACGTAAGCCAACGCAGACCTGTGTGAGGATAAAAACTGACAATACCTGACCAATTTATTCTTTTTTTGGTTCACAAAGTTCGTGTAAACATTTTCGATTTATAGTGAGACCTCAGAGTTATTAGGACCAGTGGTTACTGTACCGCCGGAAGTCGTTAGCCCGACTTATTGAACTTAAAAACTAGTCAAAATTAAATGGAGCACGTTAGATAAATGGGACCAGGAAAAGTAGCGTGTGCTGAAAGAAATGATAACAGCAGGAAAGTCATGATGTTGGCGGTGGTACTAGAGTATGCGAAGTTCACTTGTAATGCCAGTTTGGTGCACAGAGACCGTCTACCGTCTGAAGTCCAATCACTCAGCACCCGTTTGATGCTCTCTACCAGGGGGCTTATTCGAATGCCAGCAATTTTCACCTGAATGGAAATGAAATTAGTCTCACTCTAGTACGTGATTTTAAATAAAAGGACTGCTACGTTGTTTTGAAGATCATAAAAATTACTTCACAGCTAGGGTCATTATGATCAACTGATCTTAGTTGCTTAACTTTCAATTTACACTTCCAGTTAACAGGAACACAGTAATTTGTCCTACAAAATCTGACCGTCTCTTAAAGCTCTACACCAGAAATTTTACGAGATAAGTGTAATTATTTGTTTTTGAAAATAGGAATGAAATAATTGGGCTCAGACAAAAGTAGTAGAGTAGATCGCTTAGTCACAATGTAAGACCATCAAATGCGTGGACTGACTTCATCTTGTGTTCGGAGTTTAGAAAACACCTCCCCTTTCATCGAAATGGAGATCATTTGGTGCTTTTCGTTCCTGAATATTAAGGGGGAAATTTTAATTTCATCACTTCGAAAAAACACTTATGATGCTATTGCTATCGTTATATTTTTTTCTAGAAAAAGTCCCAAAATTGTGTCATCGCAAAATAAATTGAACTTCTGAGTTGTTAAGCAAGGAGTCAGTCAAAATATTTTGATCTTCTTTCAGAAGGTTAAATTCTTTATCGCCCTATATCACCTTGTAATCAAGGACACTTAACGGAGTCTTCGTCCATAAGTTTTTGTTCTAATCTTGAGAGACCGAAAGGTTTGGGTCAGCTATTGACCTGGTTTTTTCTTGATGTGTATTTGTAAGAGTCTCGGTGTTTTGTTCCTAAGGCAGCAGCAAATTTCCTACAATATACTTTGTGTGAACATTTTTCCTGTTTTAATACCTCATCTAAAGTTAAGAGCTGGGGAACAATGCAAGTATTAGAAAGGAGCTTTTCATGCAGTTCAAGTCATTTGAATTTTAACAGCGCATAATTAAAAAAGAGACATTTTAAATGTGTAATAAAATATAATGTCATATGGTTAAAAAAACACTGGCAGGAAGCAGACATACATATGGAATATCTCTCGAATTTGAGAATTGTCCTCTGACCAATGAATGGTAACGTCTACGTTTTTATACCCAAATAAATAACCTTCCTAATACACGCTTTTAAACAATTTTTGACTATTTAATGAGACAAAACTAATAGTCCCAGGATTTTCTTAACTTCAGAGAAGTATTTCAGAGCAATGCACAATAACTACAAACATTATGCAAAATAAATCATAACTTATCAAACATTTTAACTTAAAGAATTTCGAACTGTTTAAACTTAATTAATCGATTAATTTAGCACAGAACTGAGGATTCCAATAAGGACATTTAATATAACTGAGTTTTTTCCGTTATTTCAAGTTCATTCCTAAACTGTATCCAGATAAGTCACAGTTAAAAATAAGACTTTGGGAAGTAGAAATGTTCCGACAAATAAGGGTTGAAGAAGAGTATTTTGTGTTTAAGTTTTATCTGTAATATTTTTCTATCTACACCTCCCTTAATTTTTGACGATTGATGAAAAAAGGATGATTGTTATTGAAATAAATGTGACAGATAAAACAAACATGGGAAATAACCTTTATTTTTCCATTTCTTAGAACTCATTACAATTTCTGGCAACTTAGACTTCAAACACTATTCAGCTTAGTATGACTATCACTAATCCATGGAAACATTCTTTCCAATAAATATTCATACGATCATTATGTCAGCGTTTAGTTCTTCACTCATTCATCTGCAATACTTATTCCTTCTATTTTCAGCTCGACCAAAATCAATATTTTTATGAATTTATTCCAAATAAATATTTAATTAATTCAATTCTTTGAAGTTAAACAAAACAGTGAACATACTTTATTGTAATTCAAAACCAATTGTAATACGTCTGTCATATGATTTACTGTACTAGTTAATGCATAAATTTAGACACCAGTTTTTTTTGTGAGTACTTTAAATTTAATTAGTACATTTGTCTTGTTTGAGTTATAATAAGTAACCGAAAAAAAGGATTGGAGAAATCGACAATATATTAACAGAATGCATACGTGCAAGAATAATGTGACCAAATCACAATGTTACAAATCATTAGTTACCTAATTCTGAATTTTCTCTCTATGGACATAATCACTTTCCATTAGTAAAACGTGAAATAAAAAAGGGGTAATATTTTAATGTTCTAAAACTGTAAACTCATTCACTTAAGATAAAAATAAGTTTTTCAATGATAACTTCTTACATCATTTCATGTAAACCAGGAGTTATTTCCATAAATTGTCTTCATGTTCAGATTTATTCTACCTTGATATTTCATCAAAGTAATTTTTATCATTATGGATTATCTAGTAAACCTATCATTTCAAAGTTCATCCGATCATTGTTTATGATCTGTTTTACTGAATATAACATATTATACTAGAAACCAACATCTTATCAAAGTACTGATCAGAGAAAGAATTAATGTCAACTGAATTATTCTATAATTTATAGAATATTTTACACGAATAAGAATTTATTAACAGTATTCAACTAACATAAGTATATGAAAGCGTGAGTCAATTGAAGCTAGACCACCAGGGAAAACCTGGAAGCACTGGATGGCCGTTTCGTCCTATTGTGGGACTCCTCAGCAATGCGCATCCACGACCTCGCCTCGTGAGATTCGAACCCAGGACCCACCAGTCTGTTGAGAGATATCAACTCACTGAAGACAATTGGTGAACGGTTACTCTACTTCGTGGATTGGTTGAAGTTAGACATTAACACCGTTGGATGCCGGCTCACTGGTCTATCAGTTAAGTGTTCTGGCGCAAGACTGGTAGGTCCTGGGTTCGAATCTCACGAGGCGAGGCCGTGAATGCGTACTGCTGAGGAGTCCCACAATAGGACGAAACGGCCGTCCAGTGCTTCCAGGTTTTCGATGGTGGTCTAGCTTCAACTGACTCATGCTTTCAACTATGAAAATAGTAAATCTCCACAAAAACCCCCTTCTGATAATAATAAGTATATGAAGTTTTAATTAGCAAGTAAACATTATATTCTCAAAGTTGGTTATTGTTGACCTTACATTACAATAAAATATAAAATATCAACTATATGTACAGTGAAAGTTAAGAATTGAAAATGACCTATTTGGAGAAAATATACACATCTAATCAATTAGTTGTACTATTCTAAATTGAACATGATTGATTAATTTTGATATCTACGACAGTTTGCTTTGATTTTGAAATTAATTCAAAAACATTATAGAAAATATAGTTTTTCATTCGATTAATAAGCACACATTTCAGGTAAAACTTAGTGTTTGGAGTAACATTTGTCGTAATAGACTGAATTTCAATTATAGTGATAAACTCTCCTCCTTCCTCTTCCTTCTGGCGGTTGAGTGCATTATGAAGACCTCAACATCTGACGGGAAGCACAGAATACAATGGACATATCAGAATCAATTAGAAGAGTTGGACTTCGCAGATAACCGAGCCCTTCTATTCCATACACACTAAAAAATTCAGGTTAAGACAAACAGTGTAGGGGCGGCCTCTGCATCAGTTGGCCTCAACATACACAAGCGATAAAGCAAGATTCTCAAATACAACACGGAGAACTCCAAGTCACTTACACTTGATGGTGAAATTTTGAAGATGAGGGAACTTTCACGTACCCGAGGAGCATCACTGATGAACAAGGAGGATCTGATGCAGACATACAGGCGAGAATTGACTAAAAGACAACAACATTCCTACGATTGAGGAAAATATGGAACTCAAATAACTGTCAACCAATATCAAATTCACAATCTTCAATACGAACGTCAACACAATTCTACTGTATGGAGATGAAACGTGGAGAACTACTACAACCATCATCAAAATAGTACAAGTATTTCTAAACAATTGCCTACACTAGATACTCAATGTCCGTTGGTCGGATACCATCAGCAACAGCCTACTGTGAGAGAGAACAAATCAACTTCTAGCTGAAGAGTAAATTAGGAAAAGACGCTGGAATTGGTGGATAGGACATACATTGAGGAAATCACCAAACCACATCAAGAAGCAAGTCCTAACTTGGAATTCTGAATGGAAACGGAAAAGAGGAATGCTAAGGAAGACACTGAGTCGAGAATTGGAAGCAGACATGAAAAGTATGGATGGCAACTGGAAACAAATGGAAGGGATTGTCCAGGACAGAGTTTAGTGGAGAATGCAGGTTGGTGGCCTATGCTCCTCCACGAGGGTGGTAACAGGCGTGATTGAGTAAGTAATAAACTGCCTGTTATTTTAATTTCCGTTATTTAAACATTTAAAAAATTCCTCCTATATTCTACTCATCAAATATGTTGCAATAAAGAAGACATTGAAGGCATAATTAGTGTTCACTCATTTGAGGTGTATAAATCTGATATATGACCAACCATGTAATATTTTCTTACTTGTGAAATAACAATTTACATAAATGTACAGTTGTAACATTGTATAATGAGTACAAAAAATTCTCAAATTAAAATTCTTAGTATTCTATGTATTTGTCATGTGGTATTCTGATAGCTTTTTGGAAAGGTTACAATGATCTATTCAGGTAACATTGTTAATTGTATGATAATAATATCAAACCAGATAAATAAACACGAATGGAATCTTTTCTCTATGAACTTGGTTCTAGGTAGAAAATAGCACTATCTTGATATGCCTCAGTATGAGATGTAGACTGGTAGGAATAACTTAAGACTGCTTATTACAACTAGTGGTATTTTAGTAAAATATGAAAAGTAGTATAAAATTTAAATCACTATGAATTCTACAAGTGGAGAGTTTTT
This sequence comes from Schistosoma mansoni, assembly GCF_000237925.1. Taxonomy (NCBI): domain Eukaryota; kingdom Metazoa; phylum Platyhelminthes; class Trematoda; order Strigeidida; family Schistosomatidae; genus Schistosoma; species Schistosoma mansoni. The sequence goes on along the minus strand of NW_017385987.1, from coordinate 796,441 downwards.
TGTGTGGTTGTAAGAGAATGACATAAGAATTAATAAGTACAGATATCTAGACCATCATAACAGGATATTACTTGATACCTAGCAGTAATAGTCTACTTGTATATCTAAAAAACTATCAAAATACTTTTTATATTCCTTTGGAGAGAGAATGACCTTAATATGCATGAGTAATTGATTCCAATTGTTTATCTCTGATTATATAGATCCAAAGAATTTCTACCGCTTATGAGTTCTCATGTTTGGACCAACTGATCAATTTTGGAATGGGAAATTTGTGGTTTCTGAGATAAAAGTTGTGAAATAGATGTTTTTTAGTGACATTGTACAGTAACACTGTTGAGAGAGAAGCCATAGTTTACATACACAATCTTTCGGGAAAGGTGACATTAAAATCACTGAACAAGTAGTCTATATCAGTCGGATGAAGAAGTCAAGAGATATTTTTAAAAAATTTGCTTATACAAATAGAGAACATTTATACTCGACTTAAACTGATTGTCAAATAAAATACTTATGATATAAATCTCATAGCACACAGTGTTTTAATAAATATGTTCACTCAACTCATGCATGACCAGTTCGTAGTTTCGTTTTTACTGTACTTGCTTTGCTCTGTTATCTTAACATTCGCTATTGGTTTGGATGATTTTTGGTGCTACGTTCTATTAAGCATTTAAGTTAAGTACATTTATAAAACTTTTCATCAATTTGGCCTTTGAATAATTACATTCCTACAACTCGTACATTTCCGTTACTAAAATATATCAGAATAAAATGGTCGAGCTAAAACTACAACCGACTACGGTTCTCTTATTTTCAATCATACAACTTGAAAAAATCACTCATACGATGCTTAATTTCGACCGATACAATATTTTGAATTCTAGGAATAAGTTCTTTCGAAATATCTTACTACTTTACTAAGTAAATCTTTCTTGATAAATTCAATGAATGTAGACCTAAACAACATAATAGCACAAAGGTTTAGTCATAGAAGCATAATTAAGCAAATCATCTGTTTGACAAAAGCAATCATAAGCATATATTGTAAACTAGTTGTCCATTCGAGTGTATAAAGTACTACTGAATATCTTCCGTATTTTCTTCTAAACATAAAAATCTAAAGATATGTGACATCTAACATAAAATCAAACTGACAGGACCACGTAAACACAAGATTATTCAAGAAAAATTCTTTTCTAAGTGGTATTAATGTTTAAAATACATAGGTTTGTTGTATTTCCCATCATTTGTAGAATGAATTGGTATTTAAAGTATAATTATGTAAGTGGTACTTATTTGTTAATATTATTACTTTCAATCAAGCGAGTGCCGGATCGTGGATGCGCACTGCTGAGGAGTCCCATAGTAGGACGAAACGGCCGTCCAGTGCTCCCAGGTTTTCGATGGTGGTCTAGCTTCAATTGGCTCATGATTTCAACTGTGAAAATACTAAATTCTCCACAAAACCCCCTCTAATCTCATTTTTCTCAGCAAAATAAAACAAAGTACGAAGCACATGCCACACGTAAATTACATACAGAGAAGAAGCCGTTAAATGACATAACTATTTTCTTTGAAGTCTAATGTCCATTTTTAGCAATGTTCTGAATCAAGTTGAAGTTAATTAGTTATACCCAATAAGTGCTAAGTAATACAGCCATAAATAAAGTGCAAGTACTTTAATGAAATAAATATAGATTCTTGATTATTTTCTTTTTACTTCAAGAGCTTCATGTTTAAAAATATTGAAGTCAACTCAATATTTATAATTACAACTTTAATAGTTGAATTCATGAGTCGATCTAAGTTAGACCATCATTGATAACTTGGAAGCACCGGACGACCGTTTCGTCCTAGTATGGGACTCCTCAGCAGTGCATATTGACGATTCTACACTCAGGACTCAAACCCAGGATCCGTGAATTCAACTATTAAAATTACCATAGTCTCCACAAACTCTCATTCTGATAATAATCACAATTATTATTAACTAAAGGTAAGAATAATTTGATCATTATATAAATATTACATTTTCTTTTACAACTGATAAATATCGATTGTTTGTTCATTTCAAACATTGATCTCCATTGTAAGCATTAAACAACAAAAAATGGAGTTATATACTACATAGATATGTGTTCAGTTATTGAATAGGAACTTGTTATAAAAGTAAACCAGATAGTCATTAGGATAGGAGTGGATGAAAGAGTGGTGATCATAGTTAAAATAAAATATACACCTGCTTAAAATTTTTATTCTCATGTTATTGTTGTTTTAGGTTTATTATTATTGTTATTATTATCGTCAGTGGTTTTTTTTCTAGTTTCACTCTACCTACATTTACTCTTGAAGCTCTGTTCAATACAAACAATAATATAGAATCTCAATTACAATAACAACCTTGTACAGAGATTAAGTTGAACAAAATGAAATCATTCAATGAATAGTTATTTATCTTGGTTACTATAGTCAATAAAGAAAAGTTGTTCCGTTACTGTAGTTACAGCCTGCTACATAATACGTCAGTTATTTTTGTTTACTTACTTATAGATTTGTTCAGTTATATATAAATAACAGTAAGAAAAAAGAAACAATAGAAAGGAAACTTGATTTCTGTTTCAATTTTTCATTTTAACATATATTACACTCACAAAGCCAAAAAAAAATATCAGTAATGCTAATAATAATGATAATAGTCATGGTAAAAAGAAAATGTCAAAAATAAACAATGAACTAAAAAGAAAATGTACTATTGACAATAGTTTACTTAGTTATAAATAAGCTTAAAATTAATTGAGTTATGCTTGGCTAGTGAATTTTAAAAGGAATACTAAAATATAGTTTGATTTGATACTGAAACTAGTGAAACAATTTGCTGTTTAAATTACAAACTGATTTTAGATAAGGAATCCTTGAAAACTAGAGAGCAATGGGGAGTGATTACGCTTTATAACGGTTGCCTAACAACTATGAAAGCAGTTGAATCCAAAACTTAAATGCCTTACAATAAGTGTGTTACAAGTGAATTACTGAAGCCCATACTAGAATATAATAGTTATCCAGTGCTCCAGAGTTTTCATCTGTTGTTCAGTTAAATTTAATCCGTTATATAGATTCCAGATTCACTAATCTTTATAAACTTCTTTTCTACTACACAAAAGCCGCTATAAATTAATAAGAATTCAATAAGTTCCTGACTTGGTTTATGCCTACTCGTCAAATCTGTATAAGACTGAATACTTGATATTAGCTTCTCAAGTATAGTGATGTGTTCAATACACCAGATCCGAATGGAATATCAGTCCTTTAGTATTAAGTTTACAGAGTTTATAATATTTTTCATAAATATCCTACAAGTGTAATTGATAGGTACTTTTAAGCACTTAATTTGGCGAGCTTACTATCTCATTCTAAAGTACAATCTGGCAAAAATAATTGACTACTTATGAAAATTAAGTAACAAGCTGACCAGTAACCTCTAGATATTCAAGACTCAATGACTACCTTTCTTTTTGAATGAATAATAACCAGAAACTAATCCGTTCTAAAAAATTAATACTATTGAATCAAAAGACTGTAATACCGTCAAAATCAAAAGTGAGCTGTATCTAATAATTTATTTGACTGAAAGATATATATATTTTAAATCTACATTATTTGAAGAAAAATACTCCATATAAAATCTAATTGAGTTAGCCATGTCAACGAAATAGGCAGATCGAAAATCTATCTAAACAGCCTTAGGAATGTGTAGCAAATACTCAAATAATTACGCAACTATCGAGAAAGAGAACCTTTTCATGCACTTTTAACCTGCTTACATTTATTATATATAAGTATGGTGAATTATGAAGCAGGTACCACCATACTGAAGATATCATAAACACTCCTAATAGTTTTTTTACTTCCTCATGAATAATATTAGATGATGTAGATGAAGTGGTATGTAGCTTAGATGGCAACTTGGAAAATGTCCTTTACAAATGATTCAGCAACTCTTATTAGTCCCCAACTTTAGTTGTGTGCAAATGAATAATCAGGACTCAGTGGCCGAGTGGATAACGCGATGGCGTTTGAAGCGAAAGGTACTGAGTTCGAGTCCAAGAGTGAACAGCAACTCTGAGATGCAGGTACATCCAGCTGACGAGCCCCAAATAGGACGAAACGCGCGTCCTGGATTCTACTGCTAGCCACTATCCATCTTTGCTTACCATAATAATCAACTATGTTTATTATTTATACATATACAATCAGATATTTGTCAATAAAATGGAAAATATCACGACAAGTGAGTCTTTTTATGATGAAGAATTGTATGTTTAATTAAAAAAGTGAAGATGAGTATTTATTCAATCTTAAATGTTTGAGCAAATGAATGAGAAAGTTAAGGTTATAGATACAATCACGACAACGTAGGTTTTCACATTGACAACCACTTGATATTCTAGTTATATGGTGTATATTTTAAAGGAGGCTGATATTTATCCAATTACTTCTAAACACACTACTTTTCAGTATGAAAACATTGATTCCTTTTTGGTTCCAGGATTTCTCTCAATAAAGTACAATTTCTAGTCCTCCTTATATCATTAATATTAACGCTAATGTATCTGGTTATTTCATTGAAATGTGAATTTAGCAATTAACTGTTCTATAAAAAAATAATATAATAAGGAATTGAAGTGATCTGTCGACTAGCAAAATATTTCAATAATTGCTAAACTGGAAAACGTAGATCAGAATGTTAAATTTAAAGGTATTTTCAATAATAATAAATACCTAATATCTATATTTATTTGGATTAATCACTGAGGTTTATCAGTAACTGAGAATAAACTCATGGTAAAGATAAAGGGAAAAATGTATTACATTGTTTGAATGTTTACAGACCAATACTCTCTCTAAGAACTTGTTTTGATTATAAGAATACTGACAATGATGGTTTAGGGAGGCTATTGTTATCACTTCCATTTACACCCCTCAATATTTTTATCATCCCAGGTGAATTTAGGTAAGGATTTATATTCTGAATGTCTACAATTATCTGACGTTTCTTATTGATGTTATACTTCATATTTTAGAATTGGCTCTCATTTCATATTTCCTCAGAAATAGTAAACTACTACAAAATAAAAGATATTAAACATGTACATGATCTTTGTTTCTATGTGGTTTATTCAGATAAATAAAAACAGTTTTCCCAGCACATATTTATCAGTGTTATCAGAGTCATCAATCTAGCATCCTTTTTTTCTTCTAAACTGACCTTAGCATCTGAATAACTAGAAGATTTATCAGAGTGTATGACATTACTATTTATCAAAAATATAATATACATTTGAACTAAGATACTCAAGACAACAGAAAATTAGTATGTTTCATACAGTATTACGGAAACTTTAAAACAGCATACAATTTAATGTATGTTAATTACAAAAAGCCATTACACACCTAAATGATTCATTAAAAATAAACAGTATTCAAGCTGTAATGCAATGATAGTTCACTAATCATTAATTGACACATTGGACGAAGTGATTACTGGATTCGTCCAAGCATTTGGGTTTGTTTTATTCATACTACTTATGTATATTAAAGTAGCATCGTTAGCTTAGATAAATATTATTGTCAAAAGTAGTATGTAATGTCTGGTATTTTATTATACAATACATGACATAGATTCTGGTGATACTCATATTACATAGCCTCTAGCTTTCCAGAAGGCTTCAAAGTGTCCTCTTAATAAGGCTGACCATTTTTTTCTCCCAGAATAATATATTTAATAAACTTTCAATGTATTTCATTTAATAAGAGCCGAGATCATCTGTTTTTCCAGTTTCCAAGTTGTTTAATGTGTGTAATCATTATAAATGTTAATTATTTCAGGTATATATATACATATGACTAGATTTATGGTAAAAATATGTATTCATTGTTATAAAGTTATGCACATGTCATATATTTATTTGAAGTTGAAAGTAATCCAAAAGCCTTGAAAAAGTCTGAGGTATAAGACAATAGTATCAGGACGGATAACAGTTTGTTACATTTTCAATATGGGCAAATATGAATGAATCAAACTGTCATGTTTAATATCATATCTTGCCTTTTCTCTTTCTCTTCGTAAGTTTTCGACACATATCAAACATCCATTTCTATGTCATTCAGTAAATTATCTCAACACTGTGCTTATGAATTCATTTTTCGTTGTAAATCTAAGTTGTTTTTAACAAATAAATTACCTTGAAAGTGACCAAATGAATCCTGTTCTGAAAATCTTGTTGTCTTTGGTTTATTCAAAGTCATCAAGACAATCAAATGCATGAAATGTACTAATTTTATAGTAATCAGTACGTCAATTTAGACAACTCAAGTTTTCAGTCGATTCTGTTAATTTTACGTTGATTAAATGAACTTGTCATGAACTAAATTTCTAAGAACTATCTGAGTGTGATTGATACTGAATAGGAATAGAATTCTTAATTAAATCTATCGGTCAAATCTTTTCTATGTAGTATACAAAGATATAGTAATCAGCACATAGACACAAGATATCTAGAGAATAATAAAGTTCAATTGCTTGACAACATTTATGACATAACTAGCTTCAAGAAATTTTCGGAGTTCTACCGAGAAACTGTGACCAGCGGAGTTAATCTATGTTGAGTCTAAGGTAGTTATCCACCGAAGGCAATGGATGGTAGTCACGCCATGTCGTAAATTGACTGAGGTTAACCATTAACACCTCTGGATGCCGTTTCAGTGATCTACAGCTTAAATATTTGCCTGTGAGACCGAAGGCCTCGGGTAAGATTCTCGCTTGCTAGGTCGCGGATGCACACTTCTAAGAAATCCCATACTCGACCGTCCATTGTTTCCAAGTTTTCAATGGTGGTTTAACACTCATCGGTTCATGATTTGAATGATATTATTTTAACCGAAATAAACATACATGTGAGGTTTACTAAAAGTCTTACTTACTTACTTACTTACGCCTGTTACCCCTCGTCGAGGAGCATAGGCTGCTCACCAGCATTCGCCATCCAACTCTGTCCTGAGCCTTCCTTTCCAGTTCTTTCCAGTTAACATTCATCCTTTTCATATCTGCTTCTATTTCCCGGCGTAATATGTTCTTTGGCCTTCCTCTTTTCCGCTTACCTTCCGGATTCCAAGTTAGGGATTGAGTCGTGATGCACATTGGTAATTTCCTTAATGTATGTCCGATCCACTTCCAACGTCTTTTCCTAATTTCCTCTTCAGCTGGAAGCTGGTTTGTCCTCTCCCATAAAACGCTGTTGCTGATAGTATCCGGCCAATCGATGTTGAGTATTTTGCGTAGACAACTATTTGTAAATACTTGTACCTTCCTGATGATGGTCGTAGTAGTTCTCCACGTTTCAGCTCCATACATTAGGACTGTCTTGACGTTCGTATTAAAGATTCTGACCTTGAAATTGGTTGAGAGTTGTTTTGAGTTCCATATGTTCTTCAATTGTAAAAATGCTGCCCTGGCTTTGCCAATCCTCGCCTTTACATCTGCATCCGATCCTCCTTGTTTATCAACGATGCTCCCCAGGTACTTGAATGTTTCCACCTCTTCCAGAGTTTCGCCATCAAGTGTGATTGGATTGGTGTTCTCCGTGTTGCATTTGAGAATCTTGCTTTTTCCTTTGTGAATGTGGAGGCCTATCGATGCAGAGGCTGCTGCTACATTTGCTGTCTTCATTTGCATTTGTTCGTGTGTATGAGAGAGGAGGGCTAGGTCATCTGCGAAGTCCAAATCATCTAATTGATTCTGAGAAGTCCATTGTATTCCGTATTTCCCGTCAGATGTCGAATTCTTCATAATCCAGTCAATCACTAGAAGGAAGAGGAATGGGGAGAGTAGACAGCCTTGTCTGACTCCGGTCCTTACTGGAAATACACCTGTCAGCTGTCCTCCATGCATGACTTTGCACTGTAGTCCATCGTATGAGTTTTGGATAATGTTGACGATCTTCTGAGGAACTCCATAGTGTCGAAGAATTTTCCATAATGTTCTCCTGTCCACGCTGTCAAACGCCTTCTCATAGTCAATGAAGTTGACGTATAGTGATGAGTTCCACTCAACTGATTGTTCAACGATGATCCGTAGTGTCGCAATCTGGTCTGTGCACGACCTATCCTTACGGAATCCAGCCTGTTGATCCATAAGTTCGGCGTCTACTGTGTCTTTCATCCGATTCAGCAGCACTCTGTTGAAAACTTTTCCTGCTACTGATAACAAACTGATGTCTCTGTAATTCTCACATTTGTTCAGATCTCCTTTCTTTGGTATCTTGATGAGATATCCTTCTTTCCAGTCCATTGGCACTTGTTCCTCTTCCCAAATCTTCTTGAATAGAAGGTGAAGCATGTTTGCAGTTATTTCAATGTCTGACTTCAGTGCTTCTGCTGGTATATTGTCAGGTCCTGCCGCCTTCCCATTTTTGATTTGTCTGATGGCCATCTTGACTTCTTCGATTGTTGGTGGAGTGACATCTATAGGAAGGTCAGTGTGTGCTGCTTCGATGTTCGGTGGGTTCAGTGGGGTTGGTCTATTCAGCAGTTCCTCGAAGTATTCTGCCCATCTTTTCCTCTGTTCTTGAATCTCAGTGATTGTCTTTCCTTCTTTGTCCTTGACTGGTCTCTCTGGTTTGCTATATCTTCCTGCCAATTTCTTCGTTGTATCATATAGTTGTCTCATATTCCCTTCTCTTGCAGCTTTTTCCGCCGTCGTTGCTAGTTCTCCCATGTATTTCTACTTGTCGGCTTTAATGCTTTTCTTCACCTCCCTGTTTGCTTCTGCGTAGTCTACTTGTGCTTTGACTTTCTCTGCTCGTGTTCGGCTGTTGTTAATTGCCAGTTTCTTGTTCTTCCTTTCTTGAATGTTGTCCAGGGTTCCCATAGAGATCCATTCCTTGTGATGATGCTTCTTAGGACCAAGAACCTCCTGACACGTTGAAGTTAGTGCTTCTTTTATCCCTTTCCAGTTGTCCTCCAAAGTAGCTCCTTGTTCATTCAGTAGATCCTGTAGAGCTTGGAACCTGTTGTTGAGAGTTATCTTGAATTCATGGAGCTTGTCAATATCTCGAAGGAAGGCTGTATTGAACCTTTGTAGTGCTGTTTTTCCAGTTGTCCAGTGTTTCTTTAACTTCAGTCTCATCTTGGCCACAACCAGGTGGTGATCTGAAGCTATGTCAGCTCCTCTCCGGGTTCTCACATCTTCCATTGATCTTCGGAATTTTTTGTTGATACAGATGTGATCTATCTGGTTCTCTGTGGTGTGGTCCGGTGAGATCCATGTAGCTTCGTGTATGCGCTTGTGTGGAAATATTGTGCCGCCTATAACCAATTTGTTGAATGCACATAGGTTTGCAAGTCTCTCCCCATTTTCATTTCTCTCTCCTAATCCATGTCGTCCAATTACATCTTCATATCCTGTGTTGTCCACTCCAACTTTAGCATTTAGATCTCCCATCAGGATGGTGAGGTCCTTTCGTGAGCACTTCTCTATAATTGATTGCAGCTTTTCATAGAACTGATCTTTATCATCGTCATTGCTATCATTGGTGGGTGCATAACATTGGATAACGTTCATTGTGATCCCTTGCTTCTTTGTTCTGAATGATGCTTCGATTATCCTGGGTCCATGAGATTCCCATCCCATAAGTGCATTTCGTGCTTCTTTGGACAGCATTAGAGCAACTCCCTGAGTGTGTGGAGCATTTTCCCCTTCGTGACCGGAGTACAGAAGCATCTCTCCTGTACCTAGCCTTTGTTGTCCAGTTTGTGTCTAATGGGTTTCGCTGATTCCGAGTACTGCCAAGTTGTATCTCCTCATTTCCATTGCTATTTGGCTGGTCTTTCCTGTCTCCCACATTGTCCGGACGTTCCATGTACCTATAAAGAGTGTTGCTCTGGTTGTTAGAAGGTGCATCGGTCTCGTGACTTCCGAAGAATTTCGGCCTTCATCATGAGACGTCATAATTGTTCCTTGAACTCGGAGGGCAGAGTTTAAATGGTTTGAATTATTTTTTCTGGTTAGCGTTTTTTTAGCGAGTTAGCTTTTCTACGGGATGGGGTCGCTAACCCCATGCCCAATTCTCCTCCTTTACCCGGGCTTGGGACCGGCAGTAACTCTAGAAGAGCTACAGGCGGAGTCTTAATTATCTCATATTAACTTCAGATAGCCAACAACAAAATCCAAAGTCTTTACACAATTACAGTTTAAAATGTGACAAAATTAGTAATCAAAATTCAAAATCTAAGTACTTGTCAACAAGAAAAATTGTTGTTGGCAAAAAGCGGTGGTATGCTGTCTGTCTTCTACCAAGAAAAAAGAAAAAAGCAAATACAAACATATACGGCTAAGTCATATAAGATAAGAAATATAGCTTCAAGCAAGGTTTTGAGCTTAGCAAAAGAAAAAACACGTGAACATCAACCGGTAGTAAAGACAGATTATAGAAGCTAAAGTTAGCTATAGAAAAGAAGTAACAATTTGATGTGAATAAACATACAATTAAATTAAGGGATAAACTGAAAGTTTTGTTAAAGCTCACTGATAGCTTTTTTCTTAACACCAAGAATACACATAATGTTTTCATTAAATAGCGAGATAGTCTTAATTTTTGATACATAAAAGATGTATAAAGTAACCCTTACCTATAATTTACAGTATTTCCTTCTTACGCTTCTAATTTCTATGATGCTAATTACTTGATAAATTAACCGTTCAGCTTATCACTTACTCAAGACTCGTTAACCTCATGATGTAAAAATGAATATGTCCTACAAAAGGGATATTTATTCTAAAAGCACGGTAAACTTATTCTTGAACATGATGATCCTCTAGATCAGTGAAATCAAAGTAAAGAAGTTACAACTCAGTAACTAGATCTTGTAGTTTAGTTAACAGAGTAAAATACTGAATAATGATTTTAACGTCCTTGTGTCAAATAGTTATTACATATGGTATTATTTTCTGATTAATATTACTTTGTATATTCAAATACGTTTTATGAATTAATAGATGTGTATACTAGCTTATCACTATCAAATGTATTAGAATTTAAGGTACCAGTTAAAAACCAAAATCTATTTCATTGTGACCATTAACTCATAAATCGCTTTTATTTATCTTGATATTTTCACATACCCACATAAATATTTATACATATTAAAGTAAAGCCTGAAAAAGGCACAAGTATTTATAAACAGTTGTCTACGTAAGGTACTGAATATCCGTTGGCCAGATACCATCAGGAACAGCCTATTGTGGGAGAGGACAAACCAGCTTCCAACTGAAGAAAAAATTAGGAAAAGATACTGGAAGTGGTGGATAGGACGTACATTGTGGAAATCACCAAACTACGTCACGATGCAAGAGCTAACTTGAAATGCTGAATGGAAACGGAAGAGAGAAAGGTCAAAGAACACACTGCCCCAAGAATTAGAAGCAGACATGAAAAGAATAAATAACAACTGGAAACAACTAAAAAGGATTGATCAGAACAAACATAGATGAAGATTGTTGATGGGTGTCTGATGTTCCTCCACAAGGAATAACAGGCGTAAGTAGATTGTTATAAATAAATAATATATTTGTAATATCCCAATGAGTAGAAAAATTAGATTTTCTGACGTTTCGTGACTCGGTGTAAGCCACTTCTTCAGAGAATAAATAACCAAATTCACATTATTCAAAGTTTAAATAGTACAACGGAAAAACACGAATATTAGGTGCGATCAATCAAAAAACAGGTCTGAATAAATCAATGTCATGTCATTTCGGTCAAGGTGATTCATAAGCGACATGTTTGTAAATTTGTGTGTGTATATGTGCACTGTTAATGGCGAAAATGTGTGACCACTAACTCATAAATCGCTTTTATTTATCTTGATATTTTCATGTACCCAAATACATATTTGTGTATATTAAAGTAAAGCCTGATAACCATCTAACTAAAAACTTTAGTGTTCACTGATATGGTTTGTTCTAATTTCCACAATGGAAATCTTTAATCCTTTGTGTCGTCCACAAACACTCATACATGGGGTCGAGTCAAAAATCTTCAAGTCTAGCTCGGCATTAGATGGGTTGAATTATTTTTTCTGGTTAGCGTTTTTTTAGCGAGTTAGTTTTTCTACAGAGAGAGCTGAAACGTAGAGAACTACTACATCCATCGTCAAGAAGGTACAAGTATTTGTAAACATTTGTTTATGTAAAATACTCAACATTCACTGGACAGATACTATCAGCAACAGCGTTTTATGGGAGAGGACAAACCAGCTTCCAGCTGAAGAGGAAATTAGGAAATGACATACATTAAAGAAATCACCAATGTGCACTACAAGGCAAGCCCTAACCTGGAATCCGGAAGGGAAGCGGAAAAGAGGAAGGCCAAAGAACATATTACGCCGGGAAATAGAAGCAGATATGAAAAGGATGAATGTTAACTGGAAAGAACTGGAAAGGATTGCCCAGGACAGAGTTGGATGGCGAATGCTGGTTAGCAGCCTATGCTCCTCCATGAGGAGTGACAAGACTTAGAATGAATGAATAGTTTTTCTACGGGATGGGGTCGCTAACACTATGCCTAACCCTCCTCCTTTACTCAGGCTTGAGACCGGTAGTAACTCTAGAAGAGCTACAGGCGAAGTTTCTGCATTAGATACTATACGTATATGTATATATATTCCTAGATATTTTCATAAATGAAAATACTTGTCGATTATTCATTTAAAATAAACTGAACAATTAACCGATTAAATCATTGAATAAATAGGAAAGAAATATTATAGAGTTGAGATCATGAGTCAATTGAAGCTAGACGAAAACCTGGAAGCACTGGACGGCCGTTTCGTCCTATTACGGGACTCCTCAGCAGTGCGCATCCACGGAAT